>NC_092639.1:51485871-51785871 GCF_039555335.1 Amphiura filiformis | reverse complement strand
GATACAATCTATTATTATGTAGACATGACGTATCTCCTGAGCCCAGTTCCATATATGATAGACAGGCTCTACTGACATGATTGACATGACCATAATTGATTGACAGCCTTAAAAAATGAAATAAACTAACACAGGTTTGCTATATTTGAATTCTTTAACTTTCATTGTTACGTCTTAAATTAGCCCTGGAATACGGAGGAAAATAACGATAGCTTTTTGTTTTTTAATTTTCGGAATATGATAAAAAAAATGTTATTGATTATTGGTTTAATATTGCTTATTAATGTTTCTGAATTGTCGAACACCATGCGCAAACATATAACAAATGACAACTTGGTTGTGTACAGCAAGTCCAGCAACTGAGAAAAGCAGCGAAGGACTGATTATGTTTGTGTTATTTGGGTTGCATCTGCTAAAACTACTGCTGCTCTTTCTGCATGTTATAACGCTGCTGCTATTATTATTGCCAAACTGGGCTATTCCAGTCGAAATCCATACACCCACTATGGACATCACCTTAATATCCTCATCAGGGGGTGTAATTTCAAATGGAGTCACCCATTCAAGTAACCCATTTGAAATCTACTATCCCTGGGAGATTAAGGTTATGTCTTCCATAAGGAGTTATGGATTTCAACTGAACAGTCCATCTCAATTAAAGCATCATGCAGTTATTGTTGTCTACATGTATGCACACAACACAGGGGCACTCACAATAGGCAATTGACCCCTACTGGTAGCACTGTGTTGTAGATATAGGAGATGAACTAGTTAGCGTATTATATCAAAAAGTATAAAAGCTATGATTTTAGTACTTGCTCTATATATGTTTCAATTACTTATTCTTTTCAAAATATCTGAATTTTCAACCCGGCACAAGCTTTAATAACGGGGGACCATACATCTATATCCAAACTCCCGTGTTATTCCAATGCACATTTTGCTTCACTGTGCCGCTCTAGCTTGGTCGCATTTGGAAGAGGGGTGTCACGAAATCGTAATAGGTACAAATTTAGAACTTTCTGTCAATCAAATATGGTTTATTCTCTGCATGTCAAACTTTAAATCATTTAAATCTTATAATAGCGGGGACCGCCTTGATGAGTATAAATGACAGCAAACAAGTGAAAAATACCCCAAAACTCAGTCAGTGGAGCTCCGCCCGTACATGTCAATAGCGTCATTATCGATTGGATTAGTCGACCGTAGCTGCCAATTCGATCACTCATTGGATTAATATTATCACGTGGTAATAAATTTGCATTGGACAATCGATTACTATGAGGGTTTAGTACTGCATATATGTTTAATCTTAGCGGGTCTATGGCTGGAAAGGTCACGGTGAATTTGCCGTGGACATAACTGCACTATGGCCGACTTTCAGAGCGGAAAAAAGATATTAAAGTGGCCTTTCGTGATCCACATCATCCTCATCCCCCAATTGTCTTAACATAACGTTTGTGGGTGCTGAAAATTCTTTTATTTGCTTGGCACAAATATCGCCAAATTTATATTTATATTCTGTTTTCAGAACAAAATTTACACATATTAACCATGCATAACTCGCAAATGCAATAGGCTTTTTTCGTGAATATGTACTGAAACATACCATAAAAAGAGAAGAATCACAAAATACTCCTTTAACTATATTTTAACCAATGTAATAATGAAGTATGAAATACTACTCGTTAATGATTAATATACATACATTATAAGGCAACTATGACCTTTAACACCTTTACTATGTTTATATGGCACCTGCATAAAAATCACTTCCCGACTCATTTCCAAATGCCAATCTAAAGCAGTGTAATTTCCTGAAAGTTATGGCTTTATTATGTGTACCTTTCTAAATTTAACTGAAATGAAAGATATGTTTTTGACAGACATCCAGCCAATACTTTCCGGTGTACTGTTATAAGAACACGTACATGACATGTGGTTTAAAATTGCATTATTACATGTTCAGTGATGCAATTTTATTTTATTATAATAAAAAAATGTACAGAGTTGTATTATAATTAATTTTCAGATATGAATATGAATCACAGCCCGCGTTTAGTAAAATAATGTAGACCTATTAAACACGCGTTTAGCTTTCAACATGAAAATGCTTGAGAATTTCCTGGCATGTCATTGGTGGTAACGATAGTTCCCACCCGGGTAGTTGTGCATGTGCCCATAGATTGTGCCACACACAAAATCTAGCATTCCGGTACTTGTCAATGTAAAATTATGAAAAATGAACTTCACCCATGGCATTGTCTTTTTAAAAGACATTTCTTGTTAAGTAATTAAAAGGTTAATTGATGTTTATACTCAAAGGAAAAGCAACCCTCTGATATTTTAAGAACAAAATACACGGGATCTTCATATCAGTGGCGTACCGTGGCCGCTGCTATCCCGGGGGGCTGAAGAAAATTCAATTTTGCCGCCCCTTCCCCAACAGCCCGAAAAGGTTGACCCAATTTTTTTTCGGTGGTTTGAAAAAGTGAAGAGCAGAAAAAAAAAGGATTTTAGCCGCTAGCGCCCTAAAAGCAACACATTTTGATCTATAGTGGTTAGTACCATTTTTTCACAATTGTTTATACTTTTTCAATTTTGTCCGCCCATTTTTCTTTGCTACTTCGTTTTGCCGCCCCTTCGTTTTTTGCCGCCCCTATTTTTGCCGCCCCTTCTTCTACCGCCGCCCCTTCGTTTTCGCCGCCCCCTGCTTTTACCCCGGGGGATGGCGCCCCAACCTCCCTCCAAAATACGCGCAAAATCCCTTTTGGCATTCATTTCTTTTGTTTGTTTAGATAAGAGATAAATAACGCCAGTTAATTAAAATACAGGGTCATTGGCGACCACTTCAATCATCACTTCTTGTAACGAATCCCTCAAGATACAGAGTGTCAATGTTTGTCATTATTTGCATGCTTATGTAGGATTTTATTTTAAGCTTACATCATCATTATTGACGCTGTCCCCATCAGACAATTATGAATAATTCATTAAGACATCCAGATGAACAAGATGAACCAGTGTTTCTTGTGGCTCGTGGCTCAGCGCTAAAAGATACGATCTTGTCCCCGAAATCATAAGTTATAAATAGCAGTTCAGTATTACACTCTTAAAATCATTTTACTCAACTTAACAAAATGAGTAAAAACTTACTCAAATTGAGAAAATAATACCGTAACATTTTTGTTTTATTTCGTGTTTAGAAAATATACATCATAAGCTTTAAAATGGTATATTATTTGACTTTAAACGATCTCCAGAAGCGGGGTTGTGGTTTGTTGAACTTTGCTCCTTCAACAAACTGGTAGCTTTTTCGTTTCTACATGTGTCTCTTTTTCCACATTGCTGGCCATAAATATCAAACAGTCATAATTGGCGGTCATTTCAAATCATCCCCAAGTCAACGAGGTTCAAGAAAGTTCTCTCATTGTTAATTGTTGGTTATACATACCTATACAAAATACAATACCTGGTAACCACCACTTGAACAGGATTTAGCCAAAGCAAACAAAGACCATAGCTATTAAAAGTTCTATAGCCATCTAAAGTAGGAGCTTATTATCCTCTTCAACAATAGGATTATTGATTGGTGTTTGACTATCAAAATGAGATAGATGTCGCGCCAGCTAGAGGTACCGATGAATACGACCTTCATGCACATTTAACACTGTAACTCATAATACAATTTAGGGAATTTACGGTTCATTCGTGCTGTACGGTCACATATTGATAAATTAATAGTACCCTACATTGAGGGTACTATTTATTAATATGAGCTCAATGTATGGTAACATCTACTCAATTTGAATATGTTTTACTCAATATATTGAGTTTTGACCTTCTTACTAAACTTGAGAAAATTATTTTTAAGAGTGTAGTATGTTTAATACGTTTCGTGCTGGCCATATATAGGCTTCAAGATATTTCCTCAAAATATATAGAGCTATCTCAAGATTTTAATGCATTTTTCATGATAATTCCAAATATGGTCATGAAAATTCTGAAATTTTTGAATTTGTCATTTTTAAAAAACTTGTCGTCTGCATTCGACACCCGCGTGGAGAGAGTTACATGAGTACCTTGTAGAAATGGTCTTTCACGGGAATAAACAAGTTTTCAAAGGGTACGCCGTTGGGTTGATAAACATTGTTAAACTTTCGTCAAGATGGACTATTGAAGTCAATGCCGAACTTCACCATGTTCACGAAAGTTTCACAGATTTATCAACCCGACGCGTCGCGACGGCATACCCGTTGAAAGGCTTATATGTACAGACTTATCTATTAGGTGTCTATCATTGTCTTTAAGGCAATTATTTTAGCTCTAGTCTTTATTATGTTGAAGTGCTGACAAAAAATATAGACATATTTAATTTCTAGCCGTTATGCACTAAATTGACATTGACTGACTGACATTGTATGGCT
The DNA here is from genome assembly GCF_039555335.1 of Amphiura filiformis. Classification (NCBI taxonomy): domain Eukaryota; kingdom Metazoa; phylum Echinodermata; class Ophiuroidea; order Amphilepidida; family Amphiuridae; genus Amphiura; species Amphiura filiformis. Next base: position 51,781,444 of record NC_092639.1, on the reverse strand, counting down.
ATATATTGTAAAAGCCTTTATTTTAACAAAGTCCTCTTTTGCTATTTATGTTTTCATCGTGTTTACGCTGTCTGACCGGTAGCAAGCACGTTTGATGCAATTATTATTTCCTTCCGTGATTTCATGCTGGTCCTAATTCAAATGCCCATTCTTGCTTGATTTCCAGCAGATATAAATACACAAAGTTCTCTAAAGTGGTGATTTTTGATGCTTGTCAGCAGTCACCGTAGTCAAACTATTAAATGGTCCATTTGCCGTTACCAAATGGCGTAACCAGGTCTCTAGACATTGCAAAGTGGGCATTCAATGCCTTAATCATGTCAACATCTTAAACTGCCGATAATTGTTTTGGAAGACTGACATTTCAACCGAAACACTTACAAGAAAAGAAAATCACATCTCCAGCCCCCACAAGCACACCCACGTAAAAACTCTCACTATCATGTCGGAAGCGCTTCCTTTTCTAAGAATATTTTGTCACACACAGGTGGCTCAGTTCAAATTTGTTGTATTGCATAACATGGATAATCCGAACATTTGAGTAAATGCATATTGTCTAGTCACAATGTTTGATTGACAGCTATTGGATTACCAGGTGTGATTGACAGGCCTATTGACAATTGTGATGCGATCAAGCAAAATCAGTCGGAACTCGGAAATATTAAATTTTCAGTTTCTTATAGAATATTAACAAGCATTTACAAAGCTGGATTTTGCAGAAACCCCCATTGAAATTGAACAACCTGTTCCAAAGATATGAGCAATTAAATAAAGAGTTTCCAAAACAAGAGGAAACAAAAGGAATTATTTCCTTTGTTTGGTTATATCTCAAAATCAATATTTGCAAGTTCCGACTGATTTTGCTTGATCGCATCACAATTAATGATACCAAAATGACAAAGGCATTCATTTGGCTTCGTGTTGTATCTTTTGCTTGAATTATATGCAAACAGTGATCAAATATTGATCAGACCCAGAAAACACGGAGGGAGACAATGGATATAATAGAAAGGCCAATCAAAGATTTGAAGGCTCAATCGTCCCGCTCTTAGCTCTTGAAATGACTTTATCGGGACGAATGCGCTCGAAGCGCGCGAAATTTGTAATTTTAACGCTAAAATGGGTCAACTTTTGGACTATTGTGGCCTAAAATCGGGCCAAACGAAGATGTACATTACCACTGTTGGTCAATTCGATCTGTCCCAGTATACCACCCCGTTTTTAGGGTCCCCGATTAACAGATTACCCTGGGTCAATCTGTAAAATGGGGACCCTAAAAACGGGGGCCCAAAGTTTTGTATGTTGAACAAATAAGAAGTCCTTACTACTTTCAGAAACTAATGCCTACCAATCCCCAACTCACATTTGTAATATTATTATATCCATGGTGAATATATTGGCGAGATTATGCAAGAAATATGGGTCCCTGGGTCAATCTGTAAAACGGGTCCCCAAAGTTGAAAAACAGAGACCCCTAGAAATTTGTCAGTAGCTTTATGGGGTGATGTAAGGAGTCCCCGTTTTCGGGATCCCCGGGTTTTTTTGTCCCCGTTTTCGTGGTCCCCGTTTTCCAGACTCCCGCTGGTGTACCATGTTTATTTTCTGTATTAAACACAAGGGAAAAACATTGAAGGGGAAAACAGCGAAGGGAGAAAAAGCAAAAGATTATCTTCTCAAAAGTAGTTTGACCGGCCACTTGACCCGCAATTCAAGACTAAAAAATTGCTGATTCTAACAGGTTAATCCACTGGCATGTATTCAATGTCAAATGGATATTATGATATCAGAGGGTGTGGTTTCATGATGTTATCAATACATTTATAGCTTTTGACTCAATAAATTGCAGAGGCCTCTCGTGTTATGTAGGGAAACATTTGAAGCACACACTATACGAAGATATATGTTTGAAGCATAGCTACCTTTAAATTGATTACTTTTAAGGTACTTGTGACATTGGTTGTGCTCTATTATGATCAGTAATGATCGACTACTATGTTTTGCGACTTGTGCTGCCTGAAAATGCACCTTGCATTTGATCTGCAAAGTTGGATATTGTTCGTGTTTTTCCATTATTTGTAACCAAGTCACCAGACATGTTTTTAAGTTATTGGTCTTTAAGATGACATTCCCATAAAACAAATCAAATTTTGGATTTCTTTAAGTTATGGTATTTGACTGTAGGACTAAGTGGACATCGAAAAAGAGGTTTATTTAATCTATAATTAACAGTTGGACTATGATAATCCCTATTCAATCCTGTGTAAGCCTTGTAAGGCAGGAAAACTAATTGGCCCATTACACGGAATAACAATTTGACAAAATATCAAGGTATCATTTACAAAATTGTCCATATCTTGAAAGGTATTGATGCTATTCATATAATGTTGGTATCATCTTAAAGCTTATTGTCTAGTGCTTACATTTTAATTCAAATCATAAAATATCAAAAAAGCGAATTGTTCATGGCTTAGTCAGAGCGGGTCACATTTGTGTAACCGGTCGTTACTGTGCAAAAACACGCACATGTCCGTGCAAAACGAAATAGCTATGCGGAAATTGACTGGACAGTCTCGTCAGAAAATACAAAAGATAGACGAAATACACTTTAGAAAAGGGCACTGGTAACCATCAAACAAAAAAGTACTCTCGTTTATCCAGTCTTAAATGTCACTAAAGCCAAGTAACCTATTGAATCTTTGTCATTTTCTGAATACCAGTAGGTATTTGTCATTGCGAGTCTGCAACATATCGGTTATGTAAGTAGTCATTATTGTACAATACCATTATGGACATCAGGATGTCTACACCTGGATTCTGTTTATGATCTCATTTCAAGTATCTGTGAAACATAAAACAAACTTGGTAGAGGAAGCCACTATGCAACATCTGGTTAATATCAGATTTCTTGACAATGATATTCCAATGGAAAATGCGCTCAACATGCTTTAAATATTATGAACAAAACTGGTATCATTTCTAACATCATGAACATCGTGCGTGAACCTTTACATATTTCTAAGGTAAACTTTGCAAAAAAACGGGACCCACGTTTAAGGATTTTGGTTAATATTATTAAATATAGGTCAATATTTTGACCTATATTAAGAAATAGGATTTAGGCTAACAATTTGTTCTTTTACTGTGTTTCACGAGCAGTGCATTGTATTTCGCGGGTAGCGCAGACAAATTCGTCTATTAATTTTCCTCTTCAAAACAGACCCGGGAAAAACTAATAGGCCCTAATGATATGAAAAAGTGTGGAGATAATTACATTAGTCTTCCTCCAGTTCAAAAGGTGCTGGATCCCCACCACCTGTGATCATGATCAACGGCCGTGTCTATAGCCTGTCAAATATAAAGTAGAACTTGACCCCATCCATTAACATTTATTATCTCATACGCCTTGTCCAAAGTCATTTTCAATCTTTCTCTAAATGATCTCTAACAACTGCAATATGTTTGATAAGTTGGCAACAAGACCTTGCTCCGTTTGTATCAGATCTAGGCTCTGAAGATGGCACTGAGTTCCGAAAGCTCAGCGAGGACTTATCAAGGGAAAGATCAAACCTTACTCATGTTTACGGACCTAGAGTACCAAGTAATTTCAAATCAAATCTATGCATTATTTGAGACTTGTTCAACCATAGGTGATACGATTTGAAATTGCTTGGTACTCTAAGTCGGGAAACTTGAGTACGATTTAATCTTTCCCAAGAGTAGTCCTTTGCAGAGGTCTAAGCTTTCGGTACTCAAACGAGTGCCATCTTCAAACCCACAGAAATATCTTTAAATATCAGAATGATATAGTCTAATTTAATAAATTGTATCACGAAAAAGCATTTCAACGTGAGGATCCTAAAGCAGTACGGTGTTTTGGTACAGACATGTTAATGACCTTGAAAATGTTGACTCTTTCCATAGTGACATTTGGTTCAAAATTACTCATGGCCATCAGTCCAAGCTGTAGCCAATACAACCAAGACCATAACAAGCCCTGTGGACATATGGACACACCCAATAACCCAGGCGAGACTGAGGTATGGGGATGATCAGTCAACGGTATCAGATGCTTTCGAATTACTTCGCGAACATTGTCACGCGATGCATGGCCACTTCCAGGATATTCAAAATGGCAGCATTTTCTTTTTCAATTTAAAAGGCAATTTTGAGCATTCGCTCTGAACTTGGAACATCGTCTTAAAAGATTTTGAAGGGTGCTGAAATATATCAGTCTGGAGAAAGATAACCGTCTGGTCTAAGACATCAGGGAAGAAGGTTGTCAACCTTTATATGATTTATGGAAGACGGTTACGGTTAAAATTGAAAGATGACAGGCTATATGGAATAAAATAATAGTAAACAGCACCGTGATCTATAATACGCTACCCACAAGCTTCAGCACACTTTACAGGAATTTGCTGATCACATTATATGGCCCAAGACACAACCTATAAACAATAAGGGGTTTGCAGCTAAGAGGCGCACGTCCTATGAATACCACAATAAACAATCGCTGCCAACATCAGACAAGAAGCAGTTAGTACCTCGCCCAGGGGATTTTCAAGTTAGCTCATTTATTTCAAGAGAACAAAGATTAACTGCCGGGACTCGAACTCGCCTCGCTAACCAACATACCACTAATGCGTTGTCGTTTGACCTAACTAGACTGTCAGGATATACTGTATGTTTCAAAGACATTACTATAACAAAATATTGACACTTTCGCTTTAAAAATGGCTTACTCCATTTGAAATCCATTCTACCTGCTATGGAAGATTTGACTTCAGTCTCCTACTTAGGGGTGTTGATTTAAAATGCAATCCCACATTCAGGTAATCCAATGGCCACCTCTATGTGGAAGATTAAGGGTAGACTAGGTATTGTTGGTCGAAGCAGCCAAAAAACATTGATTTTCATCATCTATATCAATATATTATTTAACAATAACACTTTGAAAATATACTTTGAAAACTTGCTTGATTTATTGTTGTTAATGAGTTATGTACGTTTTACAAAAGTGATGTTGTTTCAACCCTATTTACAACATAAACTCAAGAACCACAAGACCTACAAAAGTATATCTGTGCTATTTAAATTTTTCTACACGCTCGCTGTGAAATGATCAATGCAATTTTTGCCAAAGCTCACTACTATTCGCAAGATGCTGTGAACTACCAAATCGCGACAGTTTAAAATAGTTGCTAACCTTAAGGTTAAGTCTCCCATTCGGGGTGTAGTATGGGATAGCCCAATTGACATATCAACACTGTGTAATGGTAAACAACCCCAGAAAACTTCACTCAAAATATCTAGTATAACCTGATTTTCAAATTATTGTCATATGCGTGATTATGGCATCATTGCTAACAGCTGCATGGATTAGTGGAGTATTGCTCATTTCTTCCTAGATTTGTCACAAATTCGATCCACTTCGCTCCCATATTGAGGCCAAAATTATCTTCATCCGGTCACTAATGGATTAGAACATCCATATTTAGCAGATACAGGTGTCACTTGTTATGCACATTATTACTGATGTGATTTGCCATTTTTTATTTTGATACGGATAATCCGGATCATTTTATTGATATGGACTGTGATTGGGATAATACATCCTTGTAACTGGGGTACGATTCATTATTTTAAATCTACTCCTCAACGCATTGCATTCACCTACTTTCATTGTTGGATTCCTAGTAGCTTTTATTGCCAATGTTTAGGACTTTTCATGTGGTTCGAGACTTAAGTTCGAAATCCACTTGCAAAGAACTATACGGGCTATTTTCAACTTTGACATTTTGACATAATTATATTTTCTGCTAGTGCATTAAACATTAAATTCAATTAATCAAACGATGTATCCTGGGAAAATGATACGAAAGTGAATCTCGGTTTCTTCAGAGAGATTTGAAAATAAAATAAAATATTTCCGAACGCTCTTGGTGTTATTGCTGCTGCTTTTGATGATGATGAATGATGATGAAGATGATGACGATGATGACGATGATGATGACGACGATGATGATGATAACGACGACGATGATGATGATGATGATTGTGATGATGATGATGATGATGATGATGATGATGATGATGATGATGATGGTAATGACGATGATGACGATGACGATGATGCTGCTGATGATGATGATGATGATGATGATGATAATGATGATGATGATGATGACTACCGCAGTTATTTCTTCAACAAACGTGACAAATAGAATACACCACTTACCTACCGATCTGCGCATACGCCTTGTCACACTGTCATTTTCATGTTCCCATCGATGGGACAATGTTTCATTAAAAAAAATGCAGAGTAATTCCCAAGAGTGTATGACTTGGTCGTTTAAGAGGTCATATTTGTAAATGTGATTAAAGAAAACCCAAGAGTTTCAGATCTGCAAAGGAAATAATTTTTCCGGAGCAGAGATAAATCAGTTTGTGACTGATGTAACCAATTTATGGAATGTTAACATGGTTTACATTTTTTTCCGATGACAACATAAATTGTGCTTATATTCTGTACTCGTTTGTATGATTCACCATATATTCAAACTAGTCCTATAAAGGTAGTTAAATATCTTATTTTGAAGCCGGGGAACAAAATATCAAATGTTTCGTAATGTAGCATCTCTCTATGTTAAAATAAAATATACCTGTATATAGGCCATTCCTACAATTGGCACATTCTTGCCGCTGACGGGATGAACATCGATATCAATATCAATATATTTGTGAGGTTAGAAAGGAATCACGTGATTATTTTGTTATTTTATAATCACGTGATACCCTTCTTGACCTCGTTTTCATTGTTACGAGATATTGATATTGTGATATCGATGTTCAACGTCAAGACGGTGCCAATGGTCTATAAAACACATCATGCTTTTGCTATCTTTCGATCGACCGGTGATGCTGCTTTGATGCTTATTATTAAGGAAATTAGGAAATGTCTTGAGCATGGATTATCCAATAATTAATCAAAATTAATAGTACGGCCTACATTGATTCGTATTGGTCAATATCATTATATACAAAGATTCATATGTTGAATTTGGTTCTATTGCCTACGCATGGTAAAGAGGAAGCCCCACCAGAGCATTTCTTCTGGGTGAACTAAACCTGCCTGGTTATCAAATTAATCAGTGACAAGGTTATCTCTGAATATGACAAGTGCTAATTGATTTTATAATGTTATTGCATCAATTAGCTCATGTCAGATAAACCTTGTCACTGATTAATTTGATAACCAGGCAGGTTTGGTCCCCCCAGAAGAACTGCTTTGGCGGGGCTTCCTCTTTAAGCCTCCAGAGACCATTCAGAATTTGATCCAGGAACCATTGCCTTGGCAGTCCTGATTAGGAGACCCTTTTTTTTCTACAACTTGTTAAGTTGTTAGATCTGAGCATTTTCTAGTAAGTACCATTATACCAAGATCATTATTGACACACAATGTGCAGAATGAATTAATAAAATGATATGAGACAGAGGGAAAATTGAACAATAATGTAAAGTGCATTATAACCCATACAAGCATGTCATTCATTGATATATCCCTATAGGTATGGATCAGTTTTAATATGTCAAGTTATGCTTGAAATAGTGTGAATAAAACAACCGTTATGCACTGTGTATGAAATAGATAGGAAACATAACCAGAAACTGCTGCAAGATAGATATGAATTAATACTACATCTAAGGGCGAGGGAAACTACGCGAGATTAGGAGTCTATTAATATGATATCTCTACGAAAAATACAATATTCAAAATTTCAACGACCTCGTTGCTTTGAATCATCTGTCCATCACAGCGTTTTTTCGCTATGCCTGGATTTTTGAACATTTAATGTAGTCAAAATAGGTTTAAAGAAATTAAATTAAAAGGTATTCAATTATGAAATACGATCGACTGAGCCCATATTTATTGGTTGAGCCTCAGCGCACCCAATTTTAGTGTCGGTGTGTGCATGTCAATAGGCCCCCTTTTTGGAAGTCGAATTATACCCAATGACACCCCTTTTCAAAAAGTCATACCCAATGACCCCCGTTTTAAGGTGCGGTTACCCGTTTATCCCCTTTTTCTTTTAGATGCGGCTACCCAACAAGCCCAATGACACCTTTTTTTTTCTAGAATTGCATCATCAAAATGCCATAAAATAATACAGAAACTTTCAGGGTTTTTTTATTTCAGCAAATTTGTATTGTAAATTTGTGTAATTTGGAACAAATGTTGCCGGTTATAGTGTCATGTCCTCTGGCATCTCTGGAGTACAGCATCTCCGTAGATCACAGGGAAGGATGTTCTAACACGTTCATAAGCATACTATTCCTTGTTGATTTTCACATGCGTTGACCGTCGAATGACTTTAAGAAGAACAATTGAGATAAGTGTGATCGTTGTATGTCTTGGACCATTTCAAGTTATAATGTATTTTGTGTTATTTGGGCAACAGTTTGTGCGACTTTGACATAGTGTATGTTGAATTTCGCTATTGTCATGATTGTTGATTCACAAGCATACTGATTATGTTGAGGCAAATAATAATCTCAACAACACCCCTGGATGTTACCATGTGCAGCTCAAAACTTCAGGTTTTATCAGTGCAAGACCTTTGAGGAGAAGAGAGAGTGTTCCAACGAGAGGCCTGATAAACGATGACTCATGTCAAGTTCCTGAACAGAATATTCCTTATGGTTTTCCTGATACCTATAATTCCCTTCACAATGGATCAAATGAATTGAATAATATAAATACTTACTTAGATACAAAAACAAACATTTGAAAGTCAATACATGTTGAAACCATTTTCCGGGCTATTTGATATTGTTGTTGATATATCATAACAGATAATATCTGTCATTTAATTCACACTTGACAAGTTTAAGGCTTAGAAGCTGTCATCAAAAATACATATGGGTAAGATGAGAGACAATGTTGACACAGACTTGGTACCACTGACATACTTTACTGTTGATGCCTTTGTACACCGAGGTTCGTGATCATGTTTCATACAACCTTGAACAAGAAATTGTGGACAGCATTTTAAATATTTGACTTATTTGTTACTCTTTCAATTAGATATGGTCCCCTTTGTAAGACTTAAATTTAATCAAAACCAAATCATACACTGAGCCTTACATCAATTCTTACCACGGAAGCATCAAACAAACACACATCAGTGTTCATATTGAACATTTTAACAATATTCATCCAAATATGCGTATAAATATAATATATTCTTGTGACGAATTTGTCAATCACATTAGGTCTTTGACAAAGTGGATGCTACTCCCGTGTGCTGTACCAACAATTGGGTCAGCCTGGCAGAAGATAGGGGACGAATCTTTCGACAGTATTGTCTCGGCATCAAACAACAGACGCACTTTTCCCATAACAGCTTATCTTTATAGACACATAACATACATACATACATATTGTAAGTCTAGATTTGTAGAAAATAATTCCGAAGTGAAAAGAAATTGACAGTTTATTGAACCGAAACTAGCCTTGTAATTTTTCATTTTATTTTATTTTTCATAAACTATTAAAACCGTTTTCACAGTTTGTGGATTTTTTTGGATTTAGCAGTAATGTGACTTTGTTTGAATTACCTCATGACTTATCATTTTGCACAAAAACGCACTATAGCATGCTTTTTATTTTGCTCATTTTTGTTATGCTAATATGCTTACAAATTCAATTTACATGGTGACGGTCGTGATCTACATACATCAGTGTACATGAAGTATCAAAGCAGAAGGTTCCTGAACAGAATATTCTTCATGTTTTTCCAGATACTTATAATAAAATTCGCTTCACAATGGATCCAATGAAATGAATAATGCAAATATACTTAGGTACAAATACAAACATGTTAAGGTCATTACAGTCATGTTGAAATAAATTGTAGAAAACATTTTCCATTGATTTTAAATATTGAACTTGCTATTCTTTCAATTAAATAAGACATAAATTAAATCGAAACCAAAAATCAATATCCCTATAACCTCAATTCTTACCCATGAAAGAATCAAACACATATCAGTGTTAATATTGAACATTTTAACAATATTCATATAAATATGCGTATGATAATTTAGCAATCATAATTAGGTCTTTGACATAGAGGATGCTGCTCCCGTGAGTTGTACCAACAATTGGGTCAGCCTAGCAGAAGAACAGAGACGAATCTGTCGACAGTAAGTCTCGACATCAAACAACAGACACACTTTTCCCATAACAGCTTCTCTTTATAGACACTTAACATGCCCACATATTGTAGTCTAGATTTGTCTTATATATTTCAGAAGTGGAAAAAAATCTGAGAGTTTATTGAACCGATACTGGACTTCACTTTATTTACTTATTTTTTACACTGATTTAAAAATGGTCGATGTAATTGACACATTTTTGTTCAGAGTTGTAAATTTTGGCTGGAAATCTCCTCAGCAATAAAAAAAACGTTGCTTTTTTAGGACTCGAATATTTCTCTGTGCCGTGTACCCCTGAAACCCCAGGAGTCTATGATATCATTTCATATCTTAGTTTATCATATTCCTTATGTGTATACATTTTCCACTTTAGTCACGTCACGGTTTGACGATATTTGGTATTTTATTACCCTCGGTAACATTCCATGTCCGGGAAATTTGAAAACTTAATCAAGATGTTTTATCTTGGGAAAGTGTTAACCAATTATAATCGGCTGCATGGCATCTGCAAGCAAGATCTTTATTTTTATATTAAACATGTTTAAAAGCAATTGTATGGGTATACGATCTAGTTTATCGAAACGTACGTTTATCCATAACATTAAGAAAACAGATAATTTTGGTTAGTGATTCGGGTTAAAAGAATCCAGTGACACTTAAACAAGTCACTGACCTCTTGGCTCTATGCTTTAATGGTATTAATATGATTAAGAGTTTTCCGATTAAGTTATTTTTGTACTTTCCTAGACTTGACTTCATTTGAAGAATCACCTTTGGGCAAAGTTTGGGGACCATCCAGTTTGGGTATCAGTGAACCATTTAAACTACTTCAAGAGCAAGAGCCTTCTACCGACGTGTTATTGATGTTATCTGTCGTGGTAGCAAAACCATGTTACTTAAAAGTTTCCAGTTTCAGTAGATACAATCAATGAATCACACAATTCCATAAAACTACAGACCACATGAACACACCCTGTATATTGCAATTAAGGATAAGTTGACAAAACTTGATATTTCGGAGTAATTAATTATGACTAGAAGCTTATCCCTTCAAATTTAGTCAATTACAGCCAGATGTTTCCCCCAAATGGCTACAAAGAAGAGATATTCAACGCGAAGTAGTTCGTCTTCATGGAGCCCATGCATGAAAACGACACATCACTGCACATTGCTAGAGTTAAATCTCCAATCATGCCAATTCCAAAATCTGGTTCAGTTTATGGGACACACTAGACACTATAGCTTGTTGTTAAATGAGAAGATAATTTATGGAAATGAGGTTGACAGGCGAACTATTGAACGCAATATATGTACTTACAGAAGGACAGAATGTTCAAATGTTATGAAACAATTCATGTAATTTGTCGTATCTGTTATTATGTTTAACATCTAATAACACCAGTTTTAATTTGTATGTTGTAGCTAAAAGTCCCATTTGGTCCTCATTTTTAATAGTCGAGATATAATGGTAAAGTTTCCAGGTCCCGTATGCAAATATATTTTGCCATGTACTACTAGTACTACTAATAATAACTGATTTGTAGAGCGCTTTGTGCAAAAGCATTGAGAGCGCCTTGTGCAAAATCATTAAAGTGCCTTATACAAAAGCATAAAAGCGCCTTGTGCAAAAGCATAAAAGCGCCTTGTGCAAAAGCATTAAAGGCGCCTTGTACAAAAGCATAAAAGCGCCTTGTGCAAAAGCATAAAAGCGCCTTGTGCAAAAGCATTAAAGGCGCCTTGTGCAAAAGCATTAAGAGCACCTTGTACAAAATCATTAAAGCGCCTTGTGCAAAAGTATAAAAACGCCATATGCAAAAGCATAAACATGATAAAAGCGCCTTGTGCAAAGGCGAATCCCTTCACCGCCATTCATCATGTTCATGTAAATGCTAACAGAATTTACCCAAAATTAATGATGAGTGAGTGACATTAAATCACCTTTTACTGGTTAAAAACCTTAATTACTCAACATCTTTTCCATCTGTTTCCTGTTTCGCCCACTCATTTTGACAAAATGAAATTTGAAGGTATTCACTTGTCCAACTTTATCATGTTCATCTATAATCTGTGGTTGAATCAACAGTGCAAAGATCTTTGTGGCCGGCACACATGAAATGCGCGTAAAGTCGCAAGTTGGTAGTTTGAGACCCCTGGCTGCTGAATTGATGTTCTTTGTTTGACGTGACCTGTAGGATGCCAGAAGTATGTCTTTGTGAATGGGGCATTCTGCATGCCAGTATTATGTCCATTGTGAATAGGGAACAACATGCACAATAGGGCATTCACAAAGGACACACTACTGGCTTGTACATGTTTGCATCAAACAAAGAACATGAACTCAGCAGCCAGAGGTCTCAAAACTACCAATTTGCGACTTTATGCTCATTTTGTGGGAGCAGGTCATATTTTACCAGAACCGAAAAACCCGTTTGCAAAACACTAAAAGCCTTGATGGTCTGCTAGATACGAGTATGGGATCCCGGGGTTTGGGATTCATAACGCTATATAACGCGGCTTATTATAATTCGGCTTATTATTTAATATCAAGACATTGTTGTGGAGCACGAATATCACGGAGAAACTCCTGCTAAATTTGACTTCACAATACATCCTATAATGAAATTGAAATCATAAATATTTCCATATCAATTTGTAAGCGCTCTTTTTTAAAAGTCATAGTTCATTGAATTTACAACCATTTACAAACAGGCGAAAATAGTAACGTTTTGCTCAAGATTTGCAATTTAAAGAGAATTGACCATTGCTCATTCTAGTGACGCTAGTATGTGGACAATATAAATGTGCTTTTTCATTTAATGACATAAAACTTGAAAAATATTGTAAGGAACACTTAAGTTGTTGACTTTTAAAACCTACATTTTGGTCAAAAAATGTGCTTGGATAGGTAGTTTTCAACAGATTTTCCACATTCGCCTAGCTATAACATTGAATTGAGTTATCTGTTGACCTAGTGACGATAAGTGTTTTTAGGGGAAGTGTTAGCTTTCGTTTGATATTAAAAAAAAATTCTGATTGGATGAAGGGAACACTTGAGGTTTCGACAAAAACCAATTAAAGTGGCCCATTTTTCAGCTAGAAGCTCCACAGCTTTTACATTGCTATGCACTCAACCGTGTAGTGTAATCATGGCAATCAAAGACTGTAGTGGAGACATTCACTTCTTGTTGTTCTCTGCTTGGAAGCTCTTGGACGAAATTGTGTGCTCAGGTGTATCGAGGTGGAAACTGTGCGCATGATGGTTTATAAGAGAATCGTTTTTGTATAGAAACCTTTCCATATGTGGTTTTAGATACAGCTTTGTAGTTTACGATAGTACCTAACCTGAGGAAGTTTTACATTGGCACTTCAATTTTAAAAATAAAACCGTGAATAAGATCTCAGCCTGCGTATAGGTAAATATACCCTTGTAATACCCGTGCTCCCCTGGGTTTAAATACATTTTAACAGGGATTATAACACGATGACATTGCGGTATGTATAAAGCTATTTAATGGGGGATTTATGATGGAAAACCATGTCACAAAATAAGTAAAAAAAGTGAAAGTGAAGGTCCATAACAGGTGACCCGTCTAATGACTCAAATTTGTTATTCTAAGAACTTTTTTCCCTTAAGAAAGTTAAGATTCATGAATTATAAGTGCAAAAGGAAGCACTAGGATTCGCAACATGCTCATATATCAGGGCACAGTTCTTTAACCCCTATACATTAGCACATTCATTGAATGACCTTCGAAAATTTGGATACCAAAACTCATACTCTGAAACTTGAGGTCAAATTTTGCACTATGATTGTTTAATTGAGGTTATTGAACTATGCCATTGGGATTGAGGCCATTGTGGTCCATAGTGAAGGGACTTTAACACTCATATTCCTGTGGATCTCAAGGGGCGAATATCTTTGCATTTCCTGTTGCTATTTTTGGCTCCATAATTTCTGACCTCGGAGCTTATGTGAAAGATAAAATAAACGAGGATGAAAAACAAGAATCAATACGGTATTGAAGGTGTTTGAAGTTGTCGTGATTATCGCAGAGTGGCCAGATTGAGCACCAATGAAAGCATATTGGACAAAGTACACTAATGTGATATTTAGTCCACACCAAATATTCGTGCGATAGACTATTTTCATGGTCATTCACCTGTGTAGAAACTGCCTTCAGCGCGTACAATAGGGAGCGGTTTTAACTTAACAAAGAGCAAGCCCGAAGTCTAAGTGTAAAAGCTACGGAGCGTAAACGATCTCATTTGCATAACAAGGAACACTAATACGAGCCCTTTTGATCAATTTTGTTGATATCTGGTTTCTCATGAAGTGTTGAATTAGGCAGCATTGAAACATGATATTGTAAACAATACACACAGGCCGAAAGAAAATATGTACGTCAGATTATGGTCATAAACGAGCGTATACATGTCAATCCCGGGGGAGTGGTAAATCTCCCCCAATATTTGCCAGGGGATGGTCCATACAATCACCCTCATGCCCATTTTAGCCCCAAAATGCAAATTTTCGTGCGCTTCCCGCGCATTTATTCCATTTTTGCACCATATTTCATCAGTGTAGCTTTTTTTAGCGCGCATTTGTACCATAAACTGAATCTGTCACCAACAGATCCAGGAGCTGGATTCACTATACTTTTTTTCCACCCACCCCCTTACCTATAACCAGACTTGTAGTATTGGGACCCGCCATGAGTACGGCTACGGGTACGGGTCCCGAGCCAAGAGTACGGGTACGGATCCCAGGCCATGGGTACGGGTCCCAGACCATGAGTACGGGTTCGGGTCCCGTCCATGAGTACGGGTACGGATCCCAGGCCATGGGTACGGGTACGGGTACGGGTCCCAGATCATGAGTACGGGTACGGGTCCGGAGCCATGGGTACGGTTACGGGTATGAGTACAGAAATTGGGACTCGAGTACGGGTGCGGGTTCCAGTATGGGTACGGGTACGGCAATGGGTACAGACTACAAGGTACGGAAATTGGGACTCAAATTATGTGTATGGATATATACAAAGCTATTGTTATTAGTGTAAACATTGATTTATTGGCAATTGCTGTAAATACTCTCGTTGATGTCATTTATAAATGAAGCTACATTCTGCACCAACATTTTTTATAATGTCATAATCATTATACAACATAGTAGGCTACATGTTAAGTTCAGTATTATAAGTAACGCCCTTCTCAGGAGCCCTTCATACACATCCACCAGACTATTCATTACCATAATCATAAAATAAGTATCATTAATTATGCACATCTGGATGATTATATCAAAGTTTTATTAATACTTTGCCTATAATCTCATATAAATCCTAAGTTTCTGTAAACATGGTACCATAAAGGAACTTTCTATTCAATTGACTCAGATGCACAAGCACATGTGGCGGAGAGTGCTCACACCACAGTGGCGTAACTTTGGGACAGGGTGCCCGGGGGCGAAAGTAGTTCGGGTGCCCCTAACCAAGGGTGTGCATGGTGCAGAGCTAATCAATTTTGGTATTGAAAGGCATATAGACCTACCGAATAACTTACAAATAGTGTTTCAGATTAAATTTATTTCATGTTTCAATACAAGCTAATGCAGTGCATGTTAATAAAACAAAATGTTTTCATATTCTCCAATGTCTTTACTTTTAAAGACTCATCACTAGCTGCAGTGACGTAGCTAGTGATTGTGGCGATCAGGGGCAAGAATACAAAATACCCCCTCTTCCTAAAACAATTGCGTGCAGGCGTGCAAAAATACCACTAATTTGGTATTAAATCAAGTTGAATTTAGGTCTTTAAAATGGCAATTTATGTTTCAATGCGCGCGAAGCGCGCGAAAAATTTTGTGTTGAAGGGGCACCCAAATGAAGAGTAATTCTATGCATGGTGGGTAAAGGTTTCCACTTCTTTCCTATAACAAAGTATTATCGTGTCAAAGGCTATCCAGGCGTGGGTGCCCTTAGCCCGGGTGCCCGGGGGCGCGGCCCCCCAGAGCCCATAGGAGTTACGCCACTGTCACACCAGTCACATTATGTGTGCAGCATTGTGTATCATAGGGTATGTGGGGGTGTGTGTATGTAGGGGGGTGTGTGCAGGGGTGTTTAGCCTATGTCAGGGGAATGTGTTCGTATGGGAAATATTACAATGATGAATTAAAGCTATAATAATGATATTAAGCATGATAACTTGAAATTCACTACAAAAGAAAATTTCTTGAAATGTTTTCCCAGTTTTTTTCTTGATCAGTCACTAGACAATGTGTGAATGCGGCATGTAACATACATGACAATATTATAGGTGGCATAAAGTGTGCACAAGCTGGAGGCTGTTACAATGTAGATATCTACAGTACCTGTGTGCAGCATACATGTTAATTTTGAGCATGTATCTATGCTCACTTTCCTGCATGCATATAGCCATGTACTGTATGGTACCTGTACCCATGGGTACGGGTACGGGTCCCGAACCATGAGTACGGGTACGGGTCCGGTCCCGTGCCATGAGTACGGTTACGGGTCCCAGTCCATGAGTACGGGTACGGGGCGTGAGTACGGGTAAGGGTCCGAAGCCATGGGTATGGGTACGGGTACGGAAATTTGGACTCGAATACGGGTACGGGTACGAGTATGGGTACGGGTACTACAAGTCTGCCCATAATTAATGTCATATGGCAGTTACATAACCCAAAGTGATCTCATGTTTGTTCATTAATCGTACAACAGAAACAAGGGCAGATCTATATGGCTGTTCTGTGTGTAACCTGTTAGCAGGAGCTTGGCATTGCTACCATTATCATATCCGTATCATCATGATCATATAGTACTTGCGGTTGCTGCGATCGAAAGACGAATCGCAGGTGAGCAAACGCTACCAGCACTCGTTCGTGACCAAAATCTCAAAGCGACTTTTCAGAAGGTTGCCTTGAATACTTTCAGCTGATATATCAATATGATTCTATGGGCATCATGCTAGCTACTACTGATCACCGTAATCGGCTAGTCGGTTTTCCGATAGCGCGAACAGAAAACGTCTTTAAAAAAACGCTATAATATTAGCGACTCCTATAATAAACAGGATTATGATCATGGCTGAGAGAGAATTTAAACTACAAAATTTTTCATTCAATATTCATCTCCTTTTTTTTGTAATAAAAGCAACAAGTTTTATTCAGTGTACATGCCTACATTATGAAGAGCTTATTTCCTAGCCGTGCATTTACCTGTGCGATATTGCAATGGGCTGTGATTCTATACATGCTATAGGTATTATAATTTCAGTGGATGGATGCACAGAAACAATACTGTGTGAGGCCTTTGTTTCCCAAATGAGAACAATAGTCTGCATATTGTTAAACAGCATTGTTGTGGTAAAATAATGGCTTGTTGATGGTACAACTCATTGTTGCTTATGTCAAACTTGTCAAAGTAATTGTGATTGTATCACAAAAGTAAATGAGAAACATGTGGTTGTGAACTTAACACGGTGTGAAAATAAGCTCTTCATATTGTGTTGCAGAACTCTTTAAACCATTTTTCAACTCTGTGAACGTAAAAAGAAACGCGACTTTAAATCCGGATGTTGAGAACTTTCTTGATAAATATCACAACTGTAACTTGGTTCTAAATGTCATGAATGTGAACTTAACATTGCTAATGTTTATAGATGTAATTGTTAAAGAATTACAGAAGGAAATAAAACATAACATTTGGCATGTTAGCATTTGCATACGGATCCAGACAAAGCTTATACATTAAGCCTAGTATGTTACTTTGATGTATACGACAACATTAAGTACCACTAACATGAGAACTGACAGCCTAAAAACTCATGCAAATCCAGTTTTTAGGCAAATATTGTACAACATGCATTAGGATTTAAAACATACTCATCCGTCAGGGCACAGTTCGTTAATCTCAATATCCATATGCATACACAGTATGACCTCCGTCTTGGGCACCAAAACTCGTACTCCGCAATTTGAATTCAAAGTTTCAGTAATGAGTATTAAATTGATGTTATTGGACTACGCCAATGCAAATGAAACCATTATTGCTTAAAGTGATAGACACCCATGAGGTTGTAGGCATTGGTCTGGTTTGTATCTACTGTATTCGTTCTATGTAGAACAGTCATGCAAGTTGATGGGTTAGGCCTAGACCGTTGAATGTTATTTCCGCACTAAGATGATGTCAATGTCATGCTCCTTAAAAATTTAAAATTATGTTCATTGTTTTGCTATGTACATGGAAACAGTACTCTTTGTATAGTTACAAATTAATGTTCTTTGATCTTACTATTTATCCACATATAAACACAAAGCATTGAGTGTGTTTTCCGAGTAAAATACGAACAAGTTTTCGTCACATTTTTCAAATGGGCGTACAAAGGTTACCTATATTATTAACGAGACATCCTCGATGGGGCCAACTATTCTTTATTTGAAATGTATCGGAAATCATTAAATTCAAAACCGGAACGTCTTTAAGGATATAACAAGTCAAAGTATATTTGTTATTATCGTTATGTTATGATCAGAGCAATATTTTGGTGTGGTTTATAAAAAAAAATGTGACCCCTGTATGAACTTTCCTTAATCTTTCCCGAGCAAGATGTATTTTTTTGCCAACAACGATTTTTGCTATTTGAGGTCAGTATATGGTATTTTAATATCATAAACTGACCTCAAATAGCAAAAGCCTGATTCTGGAAAATAAGATTTTTCTTAGGCTTGCTTCTGGACCAATAAATCAACATTTAGATGTTATTAATGTTACGATTTAGGCAAATTTGGGGAATGAACTAGAAACATTCTTGATAAAGCATCTTTGTGTTTGCTGGGACACTTGCTTGTTACGAGTTCAACCATAATCATTGGTAATATTCATCTCACTCACCCAACCTGTGCTGCTGATCGATTTCGCTTATACTTTGTTTTTAAAAACAATTCCTCTCGTACTTTAAAATTCATTAAAAAAAGACTGCTCTTTCTTTCCTTGCATCTACAACTTTCTGTAAAGTTCAGGTGTACCATATTCCAATATACCCATTGCAAGTAAACCAGAAACATGTGTTCGTGGACTTAACATGGTTTGGAAACAAGCTCTTCATATGGACGTAGGTTCGGCTGATGAGAGGATACGATAAAGGGAAACGTCTATCAAAGTCCACCATGTAGCGAAACATGCCAAGATAACGTCTTGAAGTGAGGAAAGGTACCTAACTGACCCATCCAATTGGAAGTAAAGGAGATATGGGTTGATGTCCGCTATTCCGCTGGGAATTAGGCTATATAGTATCCGTTAATCATTCAAATAGGCATGATATGATATGCAATGAGCAAAGTGTTTTCCTATTTTTCCTTTTTTATTTGAGGTCAGTTTATGATTCTGGACAATATGATTTTCCTTGCTTCTGGACAAATAAATCAACATTTAAATGTTATTAAAACGATTTAGCCAAATTTGGAGAAAGAACTAGAAATGTTCTTGATAACACATGTTTGTGTTTGCTGGGGCTTGTTAGTTCATCCATAATCATTGATAATATCATCTCACTCACCCAACCTGTATACTGCTGATGATTTCGATTTTTAAAAAATCCTCTCGTACTTTCAAATTCATAAAAAAATAAGAGTTCTCTTACTTTCCTTGCATCTATATACAACTTTCTGTAAAGTTCCGGTGTACCATATATTCCATAAGTCATCTCATCCCGTTTCACTAGCTGGAGGAGTTACATGAACAATGTATCCTCCAGTGAAAGATCATTTTGTACTATAGTTATTGATGGACCATAGCGAACAGATCCGTACATTGTCATGAGCATAGCGCTATCTTGCATGCTACACATTAGACATTGACAGACCTTTCCTATTCCCTTGTACCTAGGTTATTCTTTTGGGAGTAACTGTCAATATTCTTCAGTTGATTCTTTAGAGCTGTCAACTTAACTATCCGTTGAAAACGTAACACAAAAGCCTACTTTTTTATATTATGTATAATTGACAGCCAATTATTATTTTTTCAAATGCAGTTTATTCCTACATCGCAAAAGTATTTTATTAGGCTTAGTGCGGAGAGCAGTACGATTGTCATACGTGAGCAAATGAATCCAAGTCTACTTCATTATCATCATCATGGTCAAGCTCATGACATTCACCCTGTACTCCGCAGCCACCCCTCTCCCGTGAGTTGTCTGTCAAGATATATGGAAGTAGGTTCGGTTGATGAGAGGATACGATAAAGAAAACGTCTATCAAAGTCCACCTTGTAGCGAAACATGCCAAGATAACGTCTTGAAGTGAGGAAAGGTACCTAACTGACCCATCCAATTGGAAATAAAGGAGATATGGGTTGATGTTCACTATTCAGCTGGGAATTAGTATCCGCAAAGCATTCAAATAGGCATGATATGATAGGCAATGAGCATGATATGAACTGGTGTTCCATGTTTGGAAAATCTTCTATAAAAGTGATAGAGGCAAGTAAGATTTGACACAGATTCCAATATTTCAACAAGTAGAGTCATGCCCCAATAGAAATGAAATCAAGATGAAGCAAGTGTTGTATCCCAGTACCCAGATAAAGTGTTCTTAACAAATATATCTTCACAATCCCAGGTATAGTGCATATTAACTAGGATGTTATTATAGACAAGAAATTGAAACAACCGATTTGGCTGACAGCTCTTCATGTCGTGATAAAGAACATTGCTGGATTACTTGATTAAAAACTTCTCCATATTCGCTTGTATTGGGTCACAAAATAGAATGAATTTGAGTTGGTCAACTATCCACGCAAAACTTAAGATAACATGCAAATGTGATATGTTGCATATTAAACACAATCTGATGGATATTCAAGTGAATCAGAGCAGCTACACCGTCATGTATAAGGCTTCCTTGCACATTATCCGTACATTGACATGAAGTTTTTAGGGGTCTGAGCTTTCGATCCTAGCAAGATCTTTATCAAAGGGATAGTGACAAGACACCATATGAACAAGCATACAATCATAGGTACATGGACTATACATATACGTAGAATTATGGACACAAAGGAAAAGGAGATGCAAAACAATAGAAGACATTAATTGAGTTCAAAATTATTGGAGTTCAAACTTATTCGTTTGAAGTTGACACACTAGAACATTCTTTTTCCTTGATAGCCTGTTCGAGAATTTTTACAGGGCCGGGTAAATATAGACGGTATGTTGCCCATTAAACATGACAATTGTGAGGAGTATATACATGTATACATGTCTTGCCTATTACATTGTCCGTACAATATCTTGATCATAACGATATCTTGCATACAACACATTAGACATTGATAGACTTTACCTTTCACCTAGTAAAACTGATTTTTATTGCTTACCTGTCAACTTGCCGATGAAAACCTAACACACATACCGCCTACTTTTGTATATTAGTGGACAATGTACAGGCAAGTACGTTTTTTGTCATTGGGTTTTTTTGTTTTTGCTTTTCTCTTTCAAAAAGAGTCCTTGTTCCTGCAGTCGAATGTTACCATTCCCAACGAATTCTCGTGGGCTCAAAGTATCAGATACATATTTATTTCCCTGGAGTTGAAGAACTCATAACCGTTTCTATCTTGTTCTCCATTTGTATCCTTTTCTAGGACATTAACAGGGCTAAATATAGAACGGTCTGGTCAAAGTTCGATGTCTTACATGAACATGATGAACGATAACATCAAAATGTGGGTATATAGGATATCAAATGATGCTGATATACACCATGACCTATTACATGTATGGGGGCATGTATGTCCAAACATCCCTTGGGTCTTCAACCGGGGTCTGAGGTTCCTGTGGTAAATATAACATGAGAGGCCACAAAATACAAGAAAAGGTATCGTAGATTATCTACTGTCTCAAACAAGTGGTTTAAGGAATCGGTTGGTTATGTGTAACAACTAGTCCAAGGTGTTTCCAGAAGTGAATTACTTCCGGGTGAATACGACAGGTCATTCCCAAAATGAGTGACCTAGATAACCGAATGGTTTTATCAAAGTACGCAGTGTAACGTGTATTACACGGTTTACAATGGGAAAATGCCTAATTTCGGGTGGAATTTTTTCATAAATATTCAGAACTCTCACAGTTCAATGCCACTAATATCAGGTGAAACTATATGATTTAGATGCCAAATTATCAAAAATTCAACATAGAGACTTTTCTTGTTTTAACGCACTGAACCGTAAACACCTTAAAATGACAGTGCGCCCTCGAAGCTGAAAGTTACAATATGATAGGGCGAATATTTACTAAAAACCGAAGCCGTGCGTATGAATTTTGGTACTATTAAAACAAAAATGTCATATAATGAGAGAAAATGTACCATTTTGAAGCATCAAACTCTAAAAGGTACTTTTTTGGCTATATAACTTGATCAATTTTAGCGATTTTAATGCCATGCAAACAAATTGTTGCTCGTCGTATTTCAATGTATCACCCAGGCCTATTAGTGGTATTTAACCAATAACATGTAGGTATGCTAGGTGAATTCAAATTTGCCATCAAACTGCATCATTTCATATATCAAATTAAAGCCCTTGAGTAAACAAAGCCAAAACTGAAAACCATTTTTTCATAGCACTTTCCGTAGCAAAGTTACATCTTGTCAAAGATTGACTTTCATCAAAAAGTTTCAGCTAGCAAAATTCCCCAAAACGGCATTTCGGGGGTGTTTCTAGATCTTAAGTCTCATTATGATAGCAGCTTTTTTTTAATGGAACTGCTATCCAAATCCCTCTAAAATTCCATGTGCGGGTGACTTATCACCATAAAAAATCACATATTTGGGTCAAGTGAAGTATAGAAAACATATTTATGTAGGTTTCTTTCTTCGGGCACTTGTTTTAAATTTCTATGTAAAAATGCATTGACATTGTCGGCGAATTTGGCTGACTAGCAAATGTGTTAACTAAGGTTTGCCTAGGTTACCTATAACATGACACGCAGTCATCGGATGTGCATGCGAGGTGCTAAATATTCCCTAACACCCTAGCACTACATGTGTACACACATCAGACATTTCGAGTTAAAAGATAGGTCTCTTTCAGTTTCCAGTCTGCCGCGTTATAGGTTCCCTATCGTGGACTTATTTCTAGGCTAGAGGCATCCTGCATTTTTATTAGCAAAATAAGAAATTGAAATTATTATATTTATTCTCCGGGTTCATAGTTTTTATTTTTACCTAGAGCAGCCAGCGCACATAAACGTTGAAAGTACCAGTACATCTGGTCAGATTCGAGCCGGCAACTTTCATAATACGACACTCTGACCAACTACACTGCAAAAAATATTTTACTCAAAGTAAAAAGGTCAAAGCTCAAAAGTTGAGTAAAAAATTACTTAACATTGAGCTAACAAATGAGTAAAAAATTACTCAATGTTGAGTCATTTTTTACTCATTTGTTGAGTAAAATATTTTTTAGAGTGTAAGCCATCCACAGAGGCACGTTGGAGAAAAGCGGAATCAATGTTGCATCACCTCTAAATGATCAATTGTTTCATTGTAAAGAACACAAAAAATAAAATCAAGAACAAAAAAAGTATAAAGTCAATGGTTGAACAGAGTCGCATTATGACAGATGGTGAAGGGAAGATTTCAACCATGATTCAAAGCCACGTGAATCTGTAGAGGTCTAGCTTGTCATATCTGTGTGTGCCTAAAGAATTCAAGGTATTATGCAAGTTGTTCCTGTGCAACAGTTTTTGACAAAATATAGGGCATTCCGAGGGCATTGCAATTATTGTTTACATCCAAATATAATCGGTCACAACATGTCTATTATTTTGAAGTGATTTGTGAATGTTTCCTCTGCCATGTCTACCTGGTCACTGGTCAACATCATAGAGTAATTATTTTGTTGCTTAAATGATATGTGCTACAAAGGTAAATCCAAGATCGCTCTGATATAAGAAATACATAAATAGATGTTTGAAATAAACCTTTCATATCATAGATACTAAAATAGATTTTTGAAATAAACCTTTAATGCAGTTAGAAGTTACCAGGACATTGTTGTCCGATATCTGACGCCGTGGGATTTTCACGGAAGAACATCGAGGCCCTTATTTTCCAAAAGTTTTGAAGTAAACTAGAATTATTTTGATCAAACATTTCAATATCATTGAACAGAAAGAAGCTTTTGAAAGCTTTTATAAGCTGCAAAGGTCGAATCAAGATCGTAAAGGCAAGTATTGAACAT
The DNA here is from genome assembly GCF_039555335.1 of Amphiura filiformis. Classification (NCBI taxonomy): domain Eukaryota; kingdom Metazoa; phylum Echinodermata; class Ophiuroidea; order Amphilepidida; family Amphiuridae; genus Amphiura; species Amphiura filiformis. The sequence continues at coordinate 51,756,971 of NC_092639.1, read as the reverse complement.
CATTTTCCTAAATAGTAATACGCTGTAGAAGTAGTGATGTATCAAGGTTAATTATCATTGGTGAAAACAATTTTTGAATGTATTGCCCTGCACTAGACGTACGTTATAATTCTGTATCGCATCACTGATTATCAAAGAATAGACATAAAGACTTGGATCGTAATTCTATGGAAATTTCACATTAATCATTGTTAATGTACGTTTCAACTCACACCTGTACGATAAGTGTCATCGAAAAACCGGTATTGTATTCAATCTATGATTGCGCACATACACAGACATAACAGGTGATACGTGTATCCTACCTATTAATAGTGCAGGGCAATACATTTTAAAATTGTTTTCACCTATTGCTATGGTAATTAATCCGGTTACATCACTACTTCTACGACGAATAGTCCATGAAGAAAAAAAGTAGTGACTGTTTAATTGTCAGGGACTCGGTGGTCCTACTTTCAAGTAACTTACATTAATGTTTTGCAATATAGTCCAAAATATTTTAAGTTTTGTAACAGTTTTTTTTACCAGCGAATGTATTACGTAACTATTATTCAATCCTTGGCAAAGCAAGTTGAGGTTTCCGTCTGCACATAGCATCCAGGCACGTATTGATAGTTAAATCCTTCCGGCGCAAATGGTTTTTCCTGAAGTGCACATTGGTGAAAAAGCATTACTTGCAATGCAATTCACTTGCAGATATGGCTTTATTGTATATTTTGGCTTAAATTAACGCAAACGAACAGATCTTTTTTATACAGTTCCAATTTCAAATCGACATATATAAATAAATACATAATTACTTACGTAATATCATTACATCAGGAATCAGAATACAATTGAGGAAAAAAGTCCAGTATTGGTGCAGTGTGTTCATTCGGAGGGTCAAGAAGGAAGCGTCTGGAGATAAAGTTTTGTAAAATTATTGAAATGATTTATTTTAGGACGGGTTAATTATATGTAGCACAATATGTTATTTATATCAATCTTACTCATTTATGTACAAAATAGAAATATTGGGTATTCATTGAATTGGTGATGGTGAAGATTTGCGGTAGTGGGTTTCAATGGTTTCAATGAGCATTTTAATATTAAAATATTTACTTCATAATGTTGCTAGCTGTTGCTTCTGTTTCTATCGCACTTAGAATATGAATGGGTATGTGAAGAAGTTTATTTCGTAGCTCTCTTGAGTTTGATTGTCCTTGCCTGAATGTTGTGGTTCTGGGTGACAGATAGCAGCCACCGAATATTCGACGTAGTCTATTCGATTCAACATATCTTCGTTATTTAATATATTCCTATTTCCAGTAGTATTTAACTTCTAACGAATGTTTGATGACACAAATTCGACAATATGTTACGTCGAATGTCTGGTGGAAATATATTATCGATTTTATGTCATCATAACTTCGTTAGAAGTTTTAACAGTAACGTTTAAAAACATTACTGTAAATAGAATGGGAATAGATTAATTAACGATGACAAGTTACTTCGAATATTCTAGGTCGAATATTCAGAGTCTGCAGCGGCCCTTAATTACGATATCAACAAGTTTGAGAACAAAAAGGATAATTAATGCAAATAAGAATGTAAATCCGCTGAAAGCCACTGGTACAGGCAATAACAGACTATATTCATTCTTATTGTGACCTTTTTAGGTATGATATACAGAGAAACATTCAAATGTGATCCAACCTACTTTATGATTTAAAATGTCTATATATAACTTATAGACATGCATGCAATGTCATTCATCACACAAATAGGATTTACATTTTAATTGAAATGTTCCCTTACATTGGCTTAACAACATAGTTTGCTGCTAGGGACAGTCTGGAAACATGTCAACCGAATGATTTCGATATTTTGAAATATCTGAAGATGTCGAATTTTTAGCTGAATTCAGATGGGGTTACCTGAATCGGTGACTCCATATGAGATTTACACTTCCTGTGTGAAGATTACGGTCATGTGTATGGATTTCAATTTGAATAGCCCATTTTGTATTTCCAAATAATCGTCTCTGTGCAGGAAACCCGCATATGTGCACACACTGTGGTACACTTGACCTTCGAAATGATGAAATCAAATCTCCTATCTGAAAATGGGCAGAAACAAACCCTGGGGGTTACAACTTTGATTTGGGTGGTGATGTGCGGCTAGGACTCCGAAAAAAATACCCGCTTTTAAACTAATGATATTAACTTTTGGGGGAAATCGATGAAAAATTGGCAATTTCTCGAAAAAAATTTGAAAAAGAAACACCTTTTCTTCATTCAAATTATAATGAAATTGATGGCCACCAATAATTAAAAACGGCTGTAAATGTACCCGAGTCGAAACTAAACGGGCTGAAAGTGCACCCAAATCTGCGACACATCCCAGTACCTTCATTGACACTGTAAGAACCTCAGTGGTATGTGCTAAATTGGATTTAGTATCAAACTTTTCTCAATTCAATTTCTAAATTTATCTTTTTCCCACTTAGTACATGTTTACCAGTTCACCCGAGCTCGCCTATTGGCTATAGGCTACATATTTAAAATGCTCTACAATCACAAATCTCAATATATCCCCCAGCAAACACAAAACGTTTTCGACATCATTCGCAAAAGGTTATAAAAGGTTGTCAGAAAACGTTTAAATGTCGGGTTATATAAAGGGTATATTAACAGTACAAAACATTTTCATAACCTTAAAAAACATTTTTTGATAATCTACTGCTCAGCAAACAAAAATGCTTTACAGAAAACGTTTAAATGTCGGGTTATATAAAGGGTATAAAAACGTTTTAATAACATTCTAAAAACATTCTTGAAAACTTGATACCAAACATTCTAAATAGAATGTTATTTTGGGGTTGTAAAAATATTTTGCGAAAAATGTTTGCCCAAAATATTTTCAATAACGTTTTAAAAACGTTTTCATGACCTTTATATAACCCGACATTTAAATGTTATTAAAAGGTTTTGAAAAAACATTTTAAGAACATTTCTGTGTTTGCTGGGTTCAAATATTTTAACATAATGTTATTTAAGTATTGACACAATATTTGGCAAAAATGTTTGCAAAAATAGTTTACAATAACATTTTTTGAAAACATTAAAAAATATTGTTGTAGTGTGTTTTCATACAAAAACGTTTTAAAACGTTATCATGACCTTTATATAACCCGACATTTTAATGTTATTAAAACGTTTTTATCTAAACCAAAAGCCAAAATATAACTTATTTAAAACGTTTTTAAAACGTTTTTGTGTTTGCTGGGCCTGCTGGTAGATATTATCATGTGAGTTGTAGCTTCAGCAATGTTGATGTTAATTTGGTTTAAAACAATTTGAATAATCAATATGAACATAATAGGGTGTTTTGTTGTTGAGTTTATGCACATAGGACTGGTTTTAAACCTATGTAAATTCTTACAAGGATCTTTCAATTTCAAAGGCCAATCGCACATAGGTGGCTGTACCCAGCGACGTGAAGGGTATGCAACTCTAGTTAGGTAATGACTTATACTAAATAACAATTGCGCACTTCCATGTGTGAAATTCAAACCTATATATACATTGCTAAATGATTAACAAGAATTGTAAGATTAAGAACACGATTAAAATATTTCCTCCTTGTCCTTTTATCTTTAATTACCAACTTTTATATTCCATCTACAAGCATATGCCTCTAAATTAGTGTTTTTTGACGAACGAGACGAAATGCAGACACCCTCCACAAAAACATTATTTGGAGTTTGAACAAATATATTACTGATCTTATTACTGATAAATTGTTGTAATTCCAATGAGTTAATTATAATGATTTTGTGGAGGGTTTCTACTAGTCGTCTCTTTCGTTAAAAAACTCTTATTTAGAGGCATATAATATGCTAGTGCCCGGAATTCTACGGTATTAGCCATTCAAGACAGGTTAACACTGACTCAGTGAACTGTCAAAATGTTTAAACCATTAACACTCAACATCTTTCAGTTTAATTCGTGATGTCTCCATGTTGCCGTTGACAAAGCGGTTGCTGGGCGCCATGTTGTACCAGTATTTCAGCCACTCCATCGGGATTACATGGCCTATTTCATATGTCTTTCTTGCTGTCATCTTAAACGATATGATGAAAACATACAAGAAATTGTCAGAATATATTTCAGCACATTGAATTAGATATTATTTGATTAATATATAACTTTTATTTATTATTATTTGTCTGTGATACTTCTACTTCTTAACTTTTATTTCTATATATTCGGTATTAAGAAACTTGGTATAAGTAAATTGTGTAAAAATAAGAAACTTAAATATTGACAGACAAAAATTGCATAAAGTAATTTTCATCACTTTTTGAAAGATGACACATACTAAAGCTGTCCTAATTTCCTTTCAAATTAAAAATAAAATATATTAACACTTTGGTTTCCTGCGCAATGTGCCTTTTACAAAGAAACAAATAGTGTATCTTCTTTTCCTTTCTCTAATGTGATGACAGATCTTTATCTTATGGAATAAAGAATATGAATGATTTTTTAAATCGCTGCAAGCCGACGTATTAAATTTAGACACCTGAGACATTGTAACAATGCAACACGTATACATCTAAAACGGGATTATATTCTACGGCGTTGGGAAGGAAACATCTCTTGTAAAATGAACGTGCCTTTGGCCTTTCAAATTAAACTCTACTAAGTAAAAGTCGACCAAATTATAAAACCTCTTGTGGACATAGCGGCCCAACAACAAAACGTACTATTTGTTCTTGCTGAATTCAAATTGTTTAGCCTAAGATACGTGTTTTATAGACGAAACTTTGCTGAAGCAAAATGTTTTATCAGAATGTTAATTTAAATCCAGACAGTTTTCATAATAAATCCAATTTCAGTTTGGACATTGGAGGTTTGGAATTGGGAATCATTTTTACATAGACATATTGTGGTCATGTCCTTAGAAATGTTACCACCAAATAGCCAGTATCGGGGGTAATAGATTTTCATTCCTTGATCTTATTTACACCAACCACTGTCAAAAGGGGAGAAGGGTAAGAGGTGCGGTATTACAAATGCTTTGGTTGTAGTTCTCCCCTGCTGACAGTGGTCAGTGTCACATGTGAAAATAAGTTCAGGGAAATAAAATGTATTACCCCTGATAATGATTATTCGGGAGTAAAATTTTTAAGGACATGTCCACTTGATGAGTTTGACTTTCAAAGGTCATAATTTTATCATGATATACGAGGTTTTTCCTGTCTAGCGACGTTTTAGCTGTACAAAAATGGTATACTTTTTGTTCAATCTTTAATACTAATATGCTTTAAAAATAGTTTGTACCAGAACTGCTATCTCCTGACATCCATATATCAAGGGAACAGTTAACCTATTGGTGACATTTAACGTCAAATCATCACAATTCAATAAAACGTTTTACCGGTTTATTTCATTGCCAATAAAGTACACACCTCAATACATTTCCCGTGATATATGAATTGGAGCACCAAATTCAGGAAATTTCAGTTGGAGCCCTATCCTCAGGAATCCAAGGAAATAGATGTAGAGTGGGTTATACCTTTTCTACTCAGCGATAAATTTTATAGCATTAAATTTTAAAAATCAAAAGTTTATTTTCTGGTTTATTTATATTTCTTGTTACACAGCCGGGTAAGACAAATAAAATACGTTATCCTTCATCCAAATTTTCAAGCATGTATGCATGACCCACTTTGGAAATTCCAAAAATACATCTGCCAATATTTTATTATATGTGACCGTACAGCACGAATGAGCCGTAAATGTCCTCAATTGTATTCTGAGTTACAGTGTAAAATGGGCATGAAGGTCGTATTCATAGGTACCTCAATTTGGTGCTACGTGTACCTCATTTAATGAGATACACGTAGCACCAAATTGAAATACCTATGAATATGACCTTCATGCCCATTTTACACTGTAACTCAGAATACAATTGAGGACATTTACGGCTCATTCGTGCTGTACGGTCACATATTTATAAAATAATTGGAATAATTATTATTACTATATTAGAATAATAGCAAATCATTGAATTGAAAGGGTATGATCGACCTTTCCGCGTGTATATAAATAGGTTAAAAACTGCTCGAGAAATTGTACAAACTGATGCACTTGTACTGATATGTTGATGTGTCTAATGCACTCCTGCTGCGCTATAGACGCATCAACATCTCAGTACACGTGCATTATTTTGTACAATTTTACTCTCAACAAGTAATATAATACGCAGTTATTAACCTATAACTATAATACTTGTCATTGGTGTAATCAGCGCCACTGCAGCATGGAATGTGAAGAAATTCAGTCTTGAAGATGTTCATATTAATGTTATATGTGCATGTGTGATTGGAGAGCCAAAATCGGCATATAAAAAACGCAGGAAATCGGTTTGTTTCATTATTTGATGAAGAACAGTCACCGAGTGCTGGGGAATTTATGAATGAGCCGTCTCGGGCACAAACCATCGGTCATAGTCTCAATTTTTATTAATGAACCCACAATTTAACTTTTCGAAAGAGAATGCAATTATTTGAATAATAGGCCTATATATTGCGATTTTTAACTTGCACGCATGCTCAATTAACATGATTAATAAACAAGGTTCTACATGTTCGATTGTTTCTCATTCGCTCATCAAAAAAGCTCCTAACTATTGTGGACAACTTGAGATAAAATATTTGCAAAACAAAACCTGTGGAAACCGTAACTTTTGAGCCACAATACCTAAATCTGCTAAATCATGAACAAAATAAGAAGAAAAGATCTTAATCTTTGTGCTTCTGAGAGTTAAAATCTTTTGTTATTTTATATTTTCCCATCCGTGATGGTCGGAAGGTAGCAGACGATGCCGATAATCCGTTTAACTGGAGGCTTCCCGCGTCAATGAAGCGCTCAATTCACAGACTAGTTCTGGGCGCACTGAGATGTCATGGAAAGAGCGTTATTTCTGAAATATTCGGATGTCCGATCATTATTTTGATTATCAAACCATTAAATGTCTAATTTCCACGAGTAAAAGGCACATACTTCAATGTCTTGTTAGACATACGTGACTCTGTCTCATGACTGATTTTACCTATTTATCAAGACTCAAGATGAGCTTCATGGCCTCTTTTTAAGGTACATAACAGACATTTTGATCGATTGCTGCAATTTATTACCAAGTCTGTATTATCATCTAAGTAAAGAAGATAATGTTCCTTCTTCATCATGTTCATAGACAGTGATGGACTACAGTTTCGATCTCTCTTTCTAGGAGGAAAAGCGTCTCCTCGTCATTATAATATGGTAACAAAGCTGACAAAGCTGATCTATTTTAGTCGAGAACTTCGACTTTTACCTTTAGATGGTCAGTCGATCATTTACTGTGTCCTCAAAGAGTATAATTATGTATAAGAGAATTTGTTTTCCAGAAAATGTGGTAAAAATGTACACCACAAATTACTATATACCTCCATTGGTATACAAATGGCTAACATTTTGTGTGTTTTTGGAGTTTATATATAAAATATATCGCTGTTATTGGTTTCTTTTATAACATTCTAACTTAAAGAAGCTAGATGTGAGGTTAACAATCTTCGGCTATTGTCTAAATTTCCATTGTTTAAGGGGGTACTACACCCCTCAATAAATTTGTGACTATTTTTGCATTTTTCTCAAAAACTAATAACACGCTGGTAACAAAAGTTATGTATATTATAAGGGCAAGGAATCCAATTACTACACTGGAATTTCAGTAACCCAAGGCAAGCGGTTCGATACTTGTGATAGAAAATGAGGTACCGCTAGGATGTACCTCATTTCCTATCATATTTACTGAACCGCTTGTCTTGATTCACTGAAATTTCAGTGTAGTAATAATCCCAATAATATACATTACTTTTGTTACCAGTGTGTTATTAATTTTTGAGAAAAATGCAAAATAGTCACAAATTACCACAAATATTCCTCACACAAAACGCCTTCACGGGTAGATTGTTGTTATTTTTGTCAGTGCTGTGTGTGCCATTGTCGTGTTTTCTATCTTGTCTAGCGAATGTTGTGCTTTGTTAATGTGCCTATAGAACCAGGCAATTATGTTCCTCCGAGGTTAAATGCCTCAATGCTCTCATCAGAAATTGTGCCTTGAATTAATCTAATCCCTCACGATTCCACCGTTCGACAGCGTCTTACAGAGCTGTGTTTTCCTTTCTTTCATGCGCTGTACCTCCCGTTTTTGCGTTCCTTGGGCAATATTACATTTGCTGGTGTTTAATCTTTATGCTTATGCTGTTTTCCTTTTGTTGAGGCATTTACTTATTTTCTTGTAAAATGAACAAGCGTTAAGTTTCTCGAACGAATAGACGACTTTAAAAAATGTTAGTCATTTTTAAGCAGCCGATTTGCTTGTCTTAAACCGCGGCGCCATTCTCACCTTTTCTGCAGACGCCATTTTGAGAACTATACTATAAGCTTTTGAAAGGAAAAATGTATGTGTCTTTCAAAGGATGGATGCATTTGTTGACAAAAGTGTCCCGTCCATCCTTTTGAAAACTACAAACTTTCCTTTTATAAACAATGAATATTAGATTTCAATCTATAAATAACTTTAATAATAATATTACGTTGTGTCGCGCTTTCCTGACTCCAAATATAAGGATAATTTGCAAAAAGAAAGAAATTATTTCGTCGATAAGTTTCAAAAGTCAACGCATTTTCCAGGGGCATTTTCTTATAATTATACAACAGCGGGATCTTCTTGAAAAGCAGAAAGGGAACAGCTTATAAACCATAATGAATATAACCAACCTCAACCCACTCAAGGGTTGCAAAGTTAGCACAAGCTGGTTGAACTTTCTTTCTTTGAACGTTTGTTGTAGAAAGCATCAGATGGGGGTACCAAGAGTTTTAGAATAAGGTGCTTATTCTAACCACATCTTCATTTACTTTGATTTTCTTTTAAGGGTAATTGATAGAAAGATATGTTGAATTTGTTTGGAATAGGTTACGTGGCAAAATAGTGTTATGCAGTTACGTTTCGAATCGTGGCCATTTCCAGATTATGGGCTGTCTGAATACTGTCTCCTGCTTACCAGCAAAATTGCTCATTGATTATAAAGCCAGCAAATTGATCAAGGTCAAATACGAGACTAAGGTGTTTGGTAGAACTACCCGGGGAAAATGACCAGTTAACACTAACATTAAGGCATCCAGCAATACGCAATACTATACTTTTACCTGAGTTTGAATGTTTGGTAGTGACGTATAGGTGCATATGTTTTTCATTGCTTGCAGTATCGAATCCCACGCTAACGCAATCCTGCAGAGTTAAGGCTATACGAGGTATTGTTGATCGAAGCAGCCAAAAAAATCGATTTTCTTACCTAAATCAATATATTCTTGAAAAATAATTGTTGATGAGTTGTATACGTTTTTAAAAAGTGTTGTTGTTTCAGCCCTCTTTACAACATAACTAAAGAACCACAGGACCTACAAAAGTATATCTGTGATATCTGAATTCTTGAATTCCCAAAATGATGTGAACTACCAAATCGCAACAGTTTAAAATAGTTGCTAACCTTAATTACACACACATACAAGGGCGGTTTATCGGTAGCAAGCGGCACCATGCACAAACTCTTACTGATACCAGGAAAGTTGACTTTCCTGCTCTCAGCACTTTGATTGTAATTAACAGCTTCCCATTACACCTGAGTTGGGTGAGGCAAATGAGGTAAATCGCGTTACCCAACTGCCGAGGATAGAACCGACAATCATCTGATTGTGAGTTGATCTGATTGACCGTTTAACATTTACATGTATATGATGAACATGTTAATGTACATGATTTTCATGTTGATGTACATGATGTACATGTTGATGTCATGATGAATACACGTTGATGTATGTTAATATGATGTACATGTTGATATACATGATATTATACATGATGTACATGTTCATTATGTACAGGTGCATTATGTACCGTACATGTATATGATGTACATCATGTATGCATGTACATGTTATGTAATATGTACATGTAAACTATCATAGAAAACAAGGGAAGAAAGAGAAAATACAAATGCACATAACACATTCACTTTGATTTTGTTTGATTTAGACCAATATAATATGACTAACAGGATGACTGGCATGTATTATAAAAAGTAACCAATGGTGGCATGCGCAAAGGTGAAATGGTGAAGGACATGTTAAATATAGCTTATTTTTATGTTTCTTATTAATCTGAATTTGCTATGATTTTAATGCATTGGTCACGCACTCAACTTTTAAATAGGTAAGAGTTTTTGACACTTCGATCATAATCATACTTAATAAAATTGATGAATAACACTGATGGTGGGAAACTTATAAAATTTATTAGTAAGTGCCGTAAAAAGTGCATTGACTTTTTGGAATGTATAGGCCCTTCACTTCGTATCATCATATTAACATACATCAACGTGTATTCATCATGACATCAACATGTACATCATGTACATCAGCATGAAAATCATGTACATCAACATGTTCATCATATACATGTAAATGTTAAACTGTCAATCAGATCAACTCACAATCAGATGATTGTCGGTTCTATCCTCGGCAGTTGGGTAACGCGATTTACCTCATTTGCCTCACCCAAGTCAGGTGTAATGGGAAGCTGTTAATTACAATCAAAGTGCTGAGAGGAGCTGCACTATGGTTACGCCATTATAGAAGCAAAATGATTATGATGTATTTTAGTGGCAGCGGAATAAATATGTTTTAAATCGCTTTGAGCAAGTTTGAAATGTGCCAAGAATGAAATTTATCTGCATTTATTTACTTTGTTGGCTCACCACGAAAACTAGCTAGAATACAATAGCTACAATAATTACTGCACAAAATCACTTTCTCTGTTAACTGTGTCACTGTCTGAAAGACAATCAGCAGCAGTTTGTTGTTCTATCTAAAAATATTTGTTCTCACCAGAAAAACAGTACCATTCGTAAATCCTGTTGCTAAATGCATGAAATATTGAATGTATAAGCTCGTAACAATTTTAGAACACGAGTAACAGGGGTGCACTTGGTAGTGTACTGTATGACCCAAATATAACCAAAGAATACTTTGATATAACCGACAAACTTTTACCTACACGGTCTTGACATTATTGTTTTCAAAAATATCCAACTCGGTAACTGACTCAGGATTATAATTCCGGTAATGAAGCGCATTGGTCTGCTAACACCTGAAGCTAGGATTTATGAACTAGTTGCTAATACTTCAGGGAATGTAACCATGCCTTGCAGGTGTTCTGGTTCCACGATAACATTAGATGTGACCGATATTTAATAGTATTTTTGTATTACGCTTTGTTCTTGAAAGTTAAAACTGCTTTCAAGTTTCTTAAAATGTATGTATTTCCATTGGTTCTCTTTTCTGCTTCTTTTCGCATCTCCTCCTCCTTCTCTGCAACTAAATTGACATAAAAGGCGTTGATTTCTTAATTGTTCCTTGTTATGCAAATGAGACATCTTACGCTCTGTACCTTTAAGGGCCGCTGCAGACTCCGAGTATTAGACGTAGAATCCCAGCAAACACAAAAACGTTTTAAAAACGTTTTAAATAAGTTATATTTTGGCTTTTGGTTTAGGTAAAACGTTTTAATAACATTAAAATGTCGGGTTATATAAAGGTCATGATAACGTTTTAAAACGTTTTGTATGAAAACTACACTACAACAATATTTTTAAATGTTTTCAAAAATGTTATTGTAAACTATTTTTGCAAACATTTTTGCCAAATATTGTGTCAATACTTAAATAACATTATGTTAAAATATTTGAACCCAGCAAACACAGAAATGTTCTTAAAATGTTTTTTCAAAACCTTTTAATAACATTTAAATGTCGGGTTATATAAAGGTCATGAAAACGTTTCTAAAACGTTATTGAAAATATTTTGGGCAAACATTTTTCATAAAATATTTTTTCAACCCCAAACTAACATTCTGTTTACAATGTTTTGTATCAAGTTTTCAAGAATGTTTTTGGAATGTTATTATAACGTTTTTATACCCTTTATATAACCAGACATTTAAACGTTTTCTGTAAAACATTTTTGTTTGCTGAGCAGTAGATTATCACAAAATGTTTTATAAAGTTATGAAAACGTTTTATACTCTTAATATACCCTTTATATAACCCGACATTTAAACGTTTTCTGACAACCTTTTATAACCTTTTGCGAATGATGTCGAAAACGTTTTGTGTTTGCTGGGATATTTGATGTAACATATCTATTCTATTTCCAATAATGTTTTTAAACATTAAACTTAAAAGTTCTAACGAATGTTTGATGACGTAAAATCGATAATATGTTACGTATAATATCTGGTAGAAATATATTATTGCTTTTACGTTATCAAACATTCGAATATTTAACGTAGCATAAATAGTCTGTAGGATCACTTACACTGATATTTCGGACTTGTTCTTTTTTAAGCTAAAACCTTTCCCTACATCACCTGCTCAAGGCCGTTTCTACACAGGTGAATGAGCAGAAACGAATCTATCGCACGACTATTTGGTGCGGAGTGCGGACTAAATATCACATTAGTGTACTCGGGGAAGGTTAATTCTTTGGTTTTCTTCTTCCTCTACTCCAATTATCATCTTCTTATTCCCCGTTGTTCCTTTTATCATTTACCATTTTCATTTTCATTGAAAATTATGCATTGGTATTTTCTTTAAAGATTTTTCTTCTTTTGTTTTTATTGCAGCAACACTCACTCCCGTAATGGAAAGCAAGACAACATTACGACCATTTCAAGTTGATGGTTCAAAGAATCACGTGTATTCAACACAAAAGTCGCAAATTCCAGCTCACCGTGCAAAGACAATAGGTAAGAAGAATGAAAGCATATCAATAACGCATGTCTATCTTAATGGATAGCGCATGTATACTTATCCTTGTCTACAGAGTATCATTGTAGGCTGCTTCTTGACCCTTGAGATGGTGGCTCCGAGAGCTGTTCAGTGCGTGACCATATCCCTTGTCCACTAAAAGATCGGTGGCTCTGAAAAGAGCCGCTTAAGTACCCCATTTGTGGCTATAATTCATAGCAAATTTCAGATTTGATCGTATTATAGAGTTAATATGACTTGTTATTATTATTATTATTATTATTATCATTATCATTATCATTATCATTATCATTATCATTATCATTATCATTATTATTATTATTATTATTATTAATGTTATTATTATTATTATTATTATTATTCAGCAACATATGATATTACGATGAAGATTACGGCTCCACCAATCATAACTAGACGTAGACCTATTATAACTCGAAAAGTACTAAAAACAACAAAGAAACCAATAACAGCCAAGCAAGCTATCACTACACCGAAAATACCTCAAACTACCAAATTGGTTCCCGTTGTTACCAGGGCTCACGCAACTAGCACTCCTGTTCCGGTAACATCTGCACATGGTGACTCGGTAGGGTCTGATGGTGTCAGGGGTAAGTTAATGTGGTACGACTTTATTTGTTCGACACTCCGCGAATCCTTACGCTATTGAAAGTCATACGTCTTCTTCAGGACAAAGTACCTAAGAATGAAACTGTAGGCCTGATGGATCATGTAAACATGGTGGCTCTGAAAAGAGCCTTTCACTGACGACTGCCCCTTGTCTACAGAAAACAAGCAGACCTCGCCTATCTGCAAATTTTAAAGGTTTGGTGGCTCTGAAAAGAGCCGTTTATTGAAGTCTGTCCCTTGTCAACAGAAAACAAGCAGACCGAATATTCTTCGGTTTTGTTGCTGATTTCGTATCGAGCAAGCGGAATGTCGAACTAATGGAGGAATGCGTTAATGTGACCACAACTTTATTAATTGTGACTCAACATGGCCAAGTGATGCGTATGTCTGCAACTGTGAATGGCAGTGATACCAAAACCTCGATTTACTTATTTTCAGACATCGTCTCGTTTAATCTAGTTGGGTCACAGTTTTGTAAAGCTTTGTACATTGTGCTTTGAATAACAAAATTACTTACTGTTTACTCAGGTTCTGTTAAATCATTTTGACAAGCTGATGGACATGAGGTACGTTACATTATTTAAACATTTAGTGACTTCTACAATCATCATCATCAGCAATAGAGTGACTTATCTTGATTATATCTATTGCCTATGTTCCAAAAGTTGGTATCAAATATTCTTTGGCAATATCCATATTGACCTCATACCATTGAAATTCCTGGAAATACATAGAATATTAGAACACAAATGACCCGTTTATCATAAATTACCGAATTCCCAATTTACTTAAATCAGTGTGTTTTAATTATTCTTTGCTGGCGTTTTCATACTGTATTATTATTAGGACATGATGTGCCAAAAACATGTGGATCAAAAAAAAAACTTGACATTTTTAGAAAAATCTGACATCACAGATAGATTCATGAAATGCTTGCCATCTAGTATATTTTTTTCTACTTTAGACTAGAACTAGCCCCATTCCACAAACCGCGACGCCTCTCGAATAGCGAGCGGAGCGAGCACCGAGCGTAGCCCCGTTCCACAAACCGCGACGCCTCTCGAATAGCGAGCGGAGCGAGCACCGAGTACAGTTGGAAAATCATCATACAGGTATCAGAGTACAGCACAGAAGCCAGTGCTACTTTAGACCAATGATTTCCAAAAGTTTCTCTAATTCCAGGGTTTAAGACCAAATTTAAGCTTATCGTAGATTCATCCTTTGGGCTCATTTTATTGACACATTTTTTCATAATTCATAATTTTCATTTTGCTCTGCGAACATTATTCCATTATATATCGACCGTTATCTTGGTATAGGTTGAAATAGTATTTCTTTTCATTTTTCATATTTAGGAAACAATCCGGTGAACAAGCATGTTCACAGAACTTCTGGCCAAAAACATAAACAAACAAATTTGCCCATACATGTACTTTTGTGCTTAGCCGAATTGCCCAATTTTACGAGGGCGCACTTACATTAGATAGCGACATCAGATGATGGTGGATGCGATATCGCTATTTTTGACGTCGCCATTGGATTAACACATAATCATGAAATCTTCACAAACAATTCTAAATTTGTTATGTGGTGTCAAAGCAAAATTATCTTACTCTAAAACCGTTGGGGTTCTGCAAAGTACCCCACTGCAAGTATGTTAATTGTCCATTTATAATCGCTAACCGTGTATTGTGAATGGGGCTGTCAGCCCTGTATCTTCGCCAGCCTCGTACGTCCGTGTTGCGTGTCCTATGCCGCCTGAGCGACATTATTTGGGGAAAGTTTTTGTATTTATTATCTCTGGATAGAAGAGACCCATGGTTATTTACATGGGTACCAAATATAACGGTACATGAAGTTTAATATAGAAATTTAAGGGGTTGCAACAACAACCCTCTTCGTAGTTTGTGTTACCAAATATGGGTGAGTAGGTCGACGATGGTTAAATTCTAGTCACTTTACGATACGTATTCTAATGATTATAACTTTTACACTTCTTATGTCACTTATTAAATTGATAGGAAATACATTTTTAATATAAGGTTAATTTAAACACTTGAATAACCATGATTCTATACGAAATTCCAGACGAAATGTACCAAGATCATGTTCTTTCGTGAACCACATTATGTACTTACAAAATTAAAATAAGTTATAACCGCAATTTCATGGGCAAGCTATCGATTGAAATCTAGCCTGAAGACATTCAAGCACAATTCTGTATACCTGGGGCAATTCGTGCACGGCGACATGAAATTATTGAATAAATTTGCTTTAATTTCAATTATGTCGGGGCAATAGTTTTGTCGGTTACTTCGCTTAATTTCAATAGCTCTAGTCATTAGTTATGTGGTTTACGTAGGCGTGGTATGCATGGGGGCCAAATGAGTCAAACGTGTCTGAAAACATACCTTTGTTTTTTTGAGACCTTTGTCTGTTTTGAGACCATCAGTTAAGACGCACTTTCTTAGAATTGCATGCTGTTGTAGGATGTTTTATGTTATGATGAATGATAATTCACTGTCACCGAGCCATGTGCATTAGTCAAGATAATTAAACGCGACCATGAGTTTGTTAATGTCGATCGAGCGGTCGCAGGTGTTAAGACCAGAATTGCACAAACTTATGTTCAAGTGCATTCATATTGACTTAGGTGTCTGCAAGGTAATTATGCATCATATACCTCGTGCAAATATACATATCGAATTCACGATATACATAACTAATTTAATCTTCAGTCTTAGTTGCAAAAAGATAATCAGAAATTCATTAATAATTATTTACTGCGCATTTTCTAGATAACCAGTCCGATTCGAAGCAGCGAATGCAATGGAAAAGCATTATTATTTTTGAATTTGGCACAGTAAACATTAATTTTTTAAACGATATTATGGAAAAACATGTGTCATGAAAAAAAAGTGTGATGTGAAGGGTGTTAATGATTTCAATAAAAGAAAGAAATTGTCATTGTGTGAAGTATCAGAAAAAGAAGGCTCCTAGATTGTGATTGGACAAAACCGCTACGATAATGAATTGAGTAATCAATCACTCAATGAATGAAGAGCAATGAAATCTGATTTGAGAACTTAAATAAAACAGGGTTATCCAAAATCTAGGTCCTTTGAGATCATGAGGTGACTGATTGTTTTATTACTCTAAAGGGATTTGATATATGGATTGAGTTGAAATATTCCGTGTGTTTGATTGTAGAATTCACTTCTTTTTTTTCAAAATCAATTTCAGTGACTGATCATGATGTTCCAAAATTAGCCTTTATTATAGTACCTTGTGTTTTGCTTGGCACTACTTGCTAATAATACGATCATACCTATCAAATTTCATGTCATTAATTAGATTGAAAGGAAACACACGTGTTGATTATAAGGTCAATTTGAAAGTTAGAATGACTTATATAATTGTTAATCTAGTGTATCACATTCAACTTAACGAATCACGTACCCAATAGACCATACCTATAATTGGCACTTTCCTGCCGTTGATGGAGTGAACATCGATATCACGCCCTTATTACCCTCGCTTTCGTTATTTTCTAATCACGATATACCATTCTTGTCCTCTTTTTGGTTATTTTGGATAATGCATGATACCAAAATCAATTCTGTTATCTTTTATGCTCTTTCATAAATTCATTCTCCAATCCCCGGAATTTATCACTATTCTCAACAGCAGTGTTGGAAATATGCCTGAAGACATTATGACATAATCCTGTACATATACCTTTAGCAATTCTAGCACGGCGACATGAAATTATACTTCAATTTGTTTGATTTCATTACGTCTAGTCAACGGTTAAGTGCTTAATTTGTTTAATTCCATTAAATCTGTAGGCAATGTTTTTCTGGTTTATATGTTTATATAGATATGGGTATGCCTAGACATCCAGATGGGTCAGAAAGTTTCAAAACATATCTTTTTTTCTAGTTGGAGACTTTTTGATCACACATTGGTACGTGATCATCAGTTATTTGAAGTAAGTTGGAGGGGGGGAAGAGGATGTGCGATCTACTCTTTTAACCAAAACAAGGTTATCGAGGTTCTTTGAGATGTCTTGAAATATGACTGATGTTTTTATCACCCACAAGGGAGATAATTTGCAGAGTACGTTGAAGGATTATGCGTGTGTGAATGCACGTGTGTGCTCTTTGGTATTCATATGCCCGCTAATTGTATTTAAAGCCACCGTACGACATACCTAATATCATAGACGTAGATCCTGGGGGGGGATGGGGGATAAATCCCCCCCCCAATATTTTGCAAGGGGGGGATGGTCCATACAATCATCTCCCCCCCCCAATGTTGACGCCTGATAATGGGTTTCTGATCAAATTAACCTCACATTTGCTCATTTAGCCCCCAAAATACAAATTTTTGCTCGCTTTGCGCGCATTTATTCTACATTTACACCATTTTTAATCAGTTTAGCTTCAAAATAACAAACTTTTCCCGCGGTTCGCGCGCATTTGTAACATAAACTTATTATGTCGCTAAAAGGTGCTGGATTGACTATATTTCGAGAATTTTTTTCAAACTCCATCCCCCCCAATGTCAAAAAGAAATCTACGCCACTGCCTAATATAGTGTATGAGAATCGCCCCTCTGGTAGGGTGTTTGGTACCACTGGGGGTGGAAGCTGCACTTTTACCATAGGTAGTTGACATCATGGGCTGCACAAAAATGCCTGATAGCAATTGAATGGGAGTAGCATTTGGCGGGAAAAGGTTATCGAACTTTACACAGGGTCAAATTTCATACTTGCTCAAATTGTATTAAAATGTATAGTTTGACCTATCTAGGACGTACCGTTTTTAAGTTATAACCGTGAAGGTCAAAGGTCACATTTCTGGCTCTATGGGGGTCAAAAACATCAATGAGCTCCGATTTTGCCAAAAGAGGTGGTAAAAGTGCAGTACAATTCTTAGGAATGGATAGCAAAACCCTAGAATCGCTACCCGATTTGAGTTTTGCTGAGCTATTCCTTAGTTTGGGGAGCAAAACTTAAGAATGGGCTGGCAAAACCAGGGTATAGCGACCGATTCTTGGGTTTTGCTCAAAATGATACACTTATGCTTCCATACACGTAAGCATAAGAAACGTAATTGCTTTTAGTCAAAAGAAAGGCTATTTTTGACGCGGGTCGATAAAATGAACAAGTAAACACATAAGAATCAATCAATTCAGAAATTAAAAAAAATGTTACTTGTCTCATATCAATGTCATCAGAATCGACAATTACATCATGCATGCGCAGAACGTCTACAAACTTCCTGTTCACTTTAAACAATAAAAATACACACGCTCTGCTTCGATAATTCGATGTGATTTGACGCATCTGTAAAATTGCACAAAAAATATAGATATTTGATCTTTTTGTTGAAAGTGTCTTATTTGTTCAGCTATCACATCATTGACCTGATGACATGTTAGGATAAAAGGCATTATTTGTCATCAAGCACATATGAAATCATGCGTTTTGCTGCCCTGTTTGCTTATACCATATCGGTCACACTCAGAAACAACACTTATGAACACAATTGACATAAAATCGAGTTCTCTTTTTTGTATCAAATATATATATTCTTTCATGTTCGCTAAGAGCGTTTTATCTACAGACGAGACGAACAAATCTCCTAACTTTGTTACTGTACACCATATTATGCAAATGTAAGGAGGTGTCGTTTTACTTCTTATGATGTGGATACTACTGGGATACTAAATTCTCTTAAACATATCGAAAGGTTTGGCTACAAAGCGATTCTCTTATCTATGCACAGTTTCCACCATGCAAAGTTAGCCTGACAATGCCTTGTCTCTACAGTCTGTGTTGAGTGCTTTCAGCTGGTGACTAGTGGAGCTACGGCATCTGTGATTGGTTTTTGTCACAAACCCAAATATTCCCTTCTTCCAATCAGAAAATATATATCGAAAGCTAACACTCGCTAAAAACACTTTTTTTTTCATTTCGTCAACAGATGACGCAATTCATTTGACGAAAATGTAGGCTTTAAAAGTCACACCCTCGGTTGATCCTTACAATTATTTTGTCCATTTATATTTTTTATTTTATTTTATTAATGAAAGAATACACGTATATTGTCTATACTGTTTTCTCATACGGTTGTAAAGTCAATGAACTATGACGTCAAAATCCAACCACCGGTAGACCGCCGCGCCCTGAGAGAACCAGCGATTGAGCTTAGTTTATATTGTTCGGAACAATATAGATCGCTGTTAAGCTACCACCAAGGTATCGGCGGTCTACTTGCGATTTGGTTTTAAAACCTTCGTTTACTCTCATTGGTCACATTTTGTCATGCTGACTTTTATGTACCTTTTGATTGATATGAAAAGAACGTTACATAGGAATCCTCAATTCAATTTAGGAAATATAATTATGTAAAGTAGTTCCAGTTAATAAAATATTATCAGTTTCCGAGTTATTTTTATCTCGTGATTAATTGGAAATCAAAGAATACCCTGGATAGAAAGTTTGTTCACATTGTCTACATACCGTAGAAACCCGTCTATAAGGAATAGAAGCGACTGTGATGATAGCATATTTCACGCTAGCGCCCTCCACAATATTATATCATTATGGAATTTGAGCAAATCATTTACCGACACAAGCAGGTATACAATGTATTATTTTATCTTTATTTCGCATCTCACGAGCATAGCTCACTTGGCAAGGCATAAGACTTTGGTTCTTTAGATCGGAAGATGGTGAGTTCGAGCCTCATCACGGTCACACAAACTTTTATAAACAAAATATTGTTCAAACTTTTCATTTATATTTTCTTGCATTTTCTAAAGACTCCTTTCGTGATCATTTTTTTCATATTTAGTTTAATTTATTCTATTGTTTTTCTTTTATTGTTTCTTTTCTTTGTCTTTTTTTCTTGTTTAATTTTATTTTTTCTTTATTTTTCTTTGATTCATATAATATTGGCAGGATAAGGAGAGGAGGAACTAAAGACCCATTCATTGATTTGCTCATCCGGACGATCGTAAAAATCATCAAAATTCACCTTTGTCATTGTCATAGATGTGGTAACATAGCCTGCTAGTGGTTCAGCAGAAAACCGTGTGACACATAATATACATTTGGCTACATTTTATTATACGATAAATACGAATTTATTAAACATGGTAACAAATATTCTCTAGCAGATCGATTATACGATGGAACTGGTAGGCATAGGCCTATTATAAATTCGGGATATTAAATATCTTCCTGACGAGACAGATCTGCGCATGTGGTCAAAGACGATTCCTTACTAGCCACAGACCGTCCGCTGGAATTAGTTGAATCGCTATGGCTGTTGGTCGGACCTCTCATCTCTCCACATTGATTGTGACCTATCCCCGACATTGCCCTTATGAACTCACATCCTCCTGTTTTATTCAATACGCTGGCGAAGTTACGTAATAATCGGATTAACTACCATAGCAATAGGTGAAAACAATTTTGAATATACCGCGTTATACACTGATACGTTCAGGCGGTACCTCTTCATTGGACCATATCATGCTGCACCTGTAAGATCTTTGAAAAGACCAGTATTGTATTCAATCTATGATTGCAGATATACACAGTACAGGTGATGAGTGTAACCTGCTTGTAGCGCAGCGCGATATGTTCAAAATTGTTTCACCTATTGCTATGGTAATTAATCCGATTAATTACGCAACTTCACCAGCGTATAATGGCCGAATAAATTCTGACCATCACTTGGCTTGTTGGATTCGTCTATACTACAATTCGCTGTCGAAGTGACGTAATAATCGCAATAACTACCATCAAGCAGATTGCACTAATCACCCGCGTATGTCACCAAACATAGATTGAATACCACTCTTTTCATAAATACTAATCTTACATGGCGAGTGATTAGCATTTCTTTGACAACTATGGTTTAATGCATAGGTGCCACGTGAACGATGAAGTGCAGGGCTATATATTCGAAATTGTATTCATCAATTGCTATGGTAGTTAATCCGATTAATTACGTCACATCGACAGCGAATAGCCTATAGTATGGGTTCAAGTGGAACAAAAATAGTGTATGTCCATTGCTAGCTATGGTAATTAATCATGTTAGTGTTTACATCACTACTTCGGTGAAGACAAGAGAAGTGTGCCTTCTCTACCAACGCCTGTGATATAACAGGTGCAAGCGAAACAAAATTGAATGACCAGAATAGTTTCCTTTGTCAGATGAATTGATTGAAGTTTTTGAAGACACTCTATTCTTGATGGGACAATAGATTCAAATATGGAATAATTATTATTCCTCATCTATTTTTTTTTATTGAAAAAACTGCAATTGTGGCAACAGAACAATATTTATTTTGATTTCATTTCAAGTAGAAACAAAATCGTGCTTAAGCCAAAAACGCACCCTACCTCAAGAAATGGGATGGCACAAAGGTGCAACATAGGTTTTTATTGCAAAGACGAGGACAGACAAGTAGTTACAACACATCTGTCTAACCGTGGGTTTCGCTATTATTTAGAATAAATGCTTTTACTAGTTTCTATAAAACCACAAAATTACTAAAAAAACTATAAAAAAACTAAAAAAAAAAAAAAAAAAAAAAACGCACCTAAAATTAAAAGTAGAAAGGTAGATTTGAAGAAAGATAAAAAGAACATGTCAAAAGTTAAAATTAAACGAGAATGAAAAAAACGGAACCGGTGCCCGGACCATGCTCTCTTCAGCATGTCTTCAGTTCCAAAGTCTGACGCTCTATCAATTGAGCTATACGATCCTGATATACGAAACAGTCGTTATTATGTCAATACAATTGATTGGTGTTACAACATACTTAGATGGAATGCATAGCCACCCAGTGCCAGTATATATTTGCTCAAACTCCAAATACAACAAGCAACCAATTTTATTGAGGGCGTTTCTTAGGTATATCCTTGTAGACGGGGTTTTACGGTATATTATGCCTAGTTACCACGGTTGACAATGTATAGTGTGTCTCGTCTCAAGTTGAGAGTAACGCCGTGTCTTGTACATCCCAGCTGTGTGAAGCTCCGCCAATAATCATGATATTAATATGATCGGCGAGATGGAATGCAATAGCAATTTACTTGTTTTACCTCATTTGTTTGGCTCGAAATTAAAATGGGACAATGTGATCAGTGAAAACAAATATTTTAATAGGAAACTTTTCTTTATGCAAATCATACATTATTGCTTTAACGAAAATACTGGCTTTGTAATTATTTTCTTCTTCATCTATATTGAACTTCAACTAGTAGTTATATCAAAATTATAAAAAGCTTGGTTGACAAGTTGACATTGGGCGTGGTGAGATTCCTCGATACATGTGATGTCACATGCGGAAAGACAGTCCATTATCTTAATTTTTTTTATCACGGTACAATTAATAGCGTATCTTGCCTGCCGTAAAGCGAAGGTGTAAAGTTACTAACGTCTCCATATTTTAAACACATCACAAAAATAAATTACCCACTTTATTATGGAATAATTACTCAAAATCCATTAATCAGATTTTTGAACTGAATAGCAAAAATTAACCAGTTAACGTTTTTCAATAGTTTAAGGGCGACTTTTGAATCTTCTTTTTCATTCAACACATCAAACACAAAACATTTGACAGAAAACGTTAAAATCGCAGGTTAAATGCTGAGGTAGAATTGCAGCATTGAATGTTGTGTCTGAATTGCTGTTGATGGTGTTGCCAATGAAAAGTTCCTGTATATTTAGACTTTTCATCAGCAATTCAGACACAACATTTGTAGGCAATGTTTTTCTGGTTTATAGGTTTATATATATATGGGTATGCCTAGACATCCAGATGGGTCAGAAAATTTCAAAACATATCTTTGTTTGTTTTTGAGACCTTTTTTTTCTAGTTGGAGACTTTTTTGGCCCATATGATCACACATTGGTACGTGATCATCAGTTATTTGAAGTAAGTTGGGGGAAGAGGATGTGCGATCTACTCTTTTAACCAAAACAAGGTTATCGAAGTTCTTTGAAAATTAGAATGACACAAACTCTTCTGCAGGAACGTCTAGAAGGACGTGCCATATAGCCTATGTACCTTATAAAAGCCAAAGGTCGCAATAATATTAAGGTCATCTAGTTTCTAAAAATACTGATGCCTAGAAGTGTCATACATCGTCAGCATTTCTTATTTATCATTTTCGAGGCTAAGGGGGCGTGACACTCCACCTGCTCCACTTGACAATCTGGAACAATTTCCCGCCAAATATGTTTCACGTGTTAAGGCTGAAATTGACGGTGCACACGTTTTTGTGGTTTCCATTTAACCTGATATTTTCTGTACACAATGTTTTGTCTAACTGCATTACCAAACGTCACAGTCAACAATAATAGCCTATAAATAACACGTTCTGAAAGTGTAAATTTCTATCCTAGAGCCGTATCATACCGAATTCGGCAGCATCGCTCATACGATAAGAACAAACCGGAACTAATACAGTTCTATCTCAATTTTGATCTCCGTTTTTTTATATAATATTTTTATGTTTGCTTTTGGTAGCACATCTAAGTTTGTTTCAAAAATGAATAACATCTTAATTTTAGGGTGTTCTGGTTCGACAAATCGGTAATATAGTTTTACTCTATATACCTTTTTGTTTTTGTTTTGTTTTGATTGTCTTTCTGTTTGCTTTTTTTCCAAGGCCACTTTAGATTTAGGTAATAGTAAATCCTATAGTATTGCAAAATGAACTTACATCACACAAAATTGTGAATAAAAGATATATCTTTGCTACGAATGCACCTATCAAGTATCAGGTACAATACTTGCTGACCATACCATCTAATACGATAAGATTACTTGTTTCCGCTGTCATGATCAAAGTCAAGCATGAACGTGTTAACTGATGTTTGACGGACATTTAGAAATATAGAACCGGGACAGGTGTCAGAATGTCAGTTGATGTGTTATTCTATCTGCTACAAATAGCTAAAATAAAACAACCGACCAACCTACTTGAAGAGTGCGTTAGCCCGTAAAACATTGTTTTTGGGGTTGTTTTTGGTCGCCCTGTGCTACCACGAAATGAACATAAAGTCACAAGCTAGTAGTAGTTAGAGACGCTCTGGCTACTGCGTTGGTGATCTTCGTTTCTTACGCACCTGTTCAAGCCAGTAGTATGTCTATATGTCCTTTGTGAATGGATGAACAATGGGCCATTCGAGCCGAGACATACTACTGTCTTGTACAAGTACGAGGCAAATAAAGAACATCAACTCAGCAGCCAGGAATGTCTCGTAACTACCAACTTGCGACCTTTCGTTCATTTCGTGGTAGCAGGTCACATATGTGTACATCAATATCAAAACGATGCACTTGTCGGCTGCTACATGTGTCTCATTTCACATAATAACTAGGAATAAATACCAGACTCGTGTCAAATGTAGGTCACTTCAAATCATCCCCTAAGTCAAATTGTATAAGGAATGTTCTCTGTATTCCTAAACCATGTGACTTGGGATGATTTGAAGTGACCTCCACTACGGAGATGAGTCCTGTATTTATTCCTAGCAATTTTGTGAAATGAGATACATGTAGCAGCCGACAAGTGCATCGTTTTGATATGGATGTACACATATGTTTGTTTTTTAAAGACACATTCGATTAAATAATCCGGGTACGCTGAGCATGTCAATTTCGTACAAAATTTCTTGGTCACGCGCATCACAGATATATTGTGGCAATAAGTCCGGGCAATAAGTTCGACAAAGGAGAATACATTACTCAGCCGGCTATACGTGCACTTGACTTGTCCTCTTTGTCAGGTGGACCAAAAGTACAGTATATAAGAAGGTGGTGAATAATGAAATCCAATCCTTGATCTTCTCTGTCCGGTTTCTTCCGTGACAAGTGATTGATGTATTTAGAACTATGACCTTCATCAATAAGAAAAGTGGTTATTAATCAGAATTAGCATGAACTAAAAATAATCATATACCGTAGTATAAACTATTATTAGTAAAGGGCTATTATTTCGACATATTTTTTTACTTACATGTACTTGTAGAAGTAACTATATAGATGTTTGACACGTCACACTCAAATAAATATGCGAATTAGGGGTTCATTAATATACATTATCGATTGTTCATGCCCAAGACAGAGCCCAGATTATGATCTAAAGAACAATCATGCCCTCAATTATATTGGAGACAGGGGCTGGTTATAACAGGGACAGGTTTCAACTTTGCAGTTTTCTTGGTTCCGAAAGGTCAAAGGTCAGTTGTTATATGTTCATACCATCACTCCATAAGTATTTGCGAACAGAGGAATGACTTGAGTGGAGTTAAATGTTAGTTTTCACTGGTCACATTGACACCTTTTAATTTCGAGCCAAACAAATGAGGTAAAACTAAAAAGATTGCTATTTCATTCCAGCGCCTACAATGCGTGGGACGTATAAATAAAACGTAAGACGAATAGCGCGATATGCATACAGTTTAAAAGTCACTGATTCAATAATACACATGAGCTCATACACATGCATGAGACGTATTATCCATCACTCGATTGGTGAACTCGGAATAAAACCTGAGATCTTATATAATAGTTTAATGTAAAAACTAAAATTTAACTGTAATTAAAGTACTTCAGACTCCCGGGTTCAGACTTAGTCTTTCACGTGATATTTTAGTACACCATCAGGCATTGCAATCAGGCAAAAAAATGAAATTGAGACAAATTTAGGGCGTCGCTGTGGAGCATATCACATATTATAGTTTTAAGATATATTTCCCTAAATGTTCAAACTAAAATTATCAATGCAGCAAATAAATTGTGTTTTATTATACACGTAAGTGATGCGTTTGAAACATTATGACTCGTGCAAATACATTCGTCAAGACAATTGCACTTGCCATGGAGTTATTGCATTTAGGTCTCGAGTCTTTGTCAATGTTTACCGTAATATTAACCTTTTTAAACGTGTCTCCTTTTTCAACAGTACTCTACCACTGCAGTTTTGAACTGAATGAGAATTGCCGCTTTCGACAGGACACTCGAGACGAGTTAGACTGGGTGGTAGAACGGGATCCAAGTCCGTCATCAACAAGTAATGGTGAGGACCAAGATTCACAAGAAATAGGTCCAGCAGATCTTATCAAAAAGCCTCCTTCCGGAAAACATAACTTTGATATGTCCTTTGGTAGGTCATAGGTCACAGAGCGCCGAACAAATTTGCATATGTGCAAATTCTGAACGTAGTACCGTGTGTAGCTACCCAAAATGTGCGGCTCTCGTGCACCTAATTGGCTGTGGCAGGTAACTCAGTATTGAATTGACAAAGCACTTTTAACCATGGCTGTTTATGCACATGTTAGAATAACGAGCATTAAGATTTTTGGCGTGGAGGGCGCTTCAGAAATTTATGATCCAAAATGGCCCGGGGTGGTGTTCAGTCGATTCTTATCATAAGTGGCTTTTAAATAATAAACTGCATTAATCTTGTCAATTATTATAATGGTAAAATATATGTAAAAAATATTGTTCGACGACAATCATTCAGCTACGTTCTAGACGTTCTACATGTAGGCCCTATTGATTTTTTTTGTGTTTGAAATTTAACGCATTATTGTTTAAATACAGCTTTACAATAGCGACAAAATGCATGGCTTTTAATAATTATGCTGAATATTAACTCATTTAACATTTTAAAAAGAGTAGCCTACTACCTAATAAACACCATCCTAAAAACGCGTTATTGGCCCTCATATCAATTGGCAACGTACGAGTCAATACAACTAAAAACAACGGGTCAAGCGGGTCAAGGAAATAAGTGTGATTTTTGTTTAAAAGTATTTTACATATTCAGTGACGTATCAGGGTCAGTTGTTTGAGGGCGCAAAGACAAAAAAATCCAGGAGGGCTTCATTTTGATTTTCATTTTCAATTAAACATTATTTTTGCAAAAAATTAAGGTGAAAGTTTGTGTTTCTAGGCAAAGTGTCAATTTAACACTATTTGTAGGGATGGGGGTTGGCATTGACCTTTGCTGGGGTTGAGTGTAGGGGATGTTAAGTTTCGTTTGGGGGGTCCCGGGGGTCAGGCTAGCAAACCAACTTGCAACTCATTTGGTCACCCAAATCACCTGGGTCACCCCACCTCAAAGACCACAAAGAAGGCAATAGAACTTTTAAGTGATAACCACTCGCAATGAAACCTGGTCATCCTCCTTAAAATACATACAAAGAAGTTCTAGGCCTATCTCTCTTCGACTTTTTTACTAATTTGTATCCCTTTGGATCACTATAAACATGATAAAAGTCAGCAGGTTTGGATGGTCTGCAACCACATGTTTCATATTAGATACGGATGTCCCAGGTTTTAGCCTATTCTCGGCCTTCCCATATAGGTTCAATCCCTAAAGTGTAACAAGATAATCGTTCTGGACATCCAACACTCTTGTTTAAGGTTACAAAGTAAACAAAATAATTATGGCCATAGCAACCTCTTGTATTTATTCAAAGTTGTCGGCGTTGCATGTTTAAAAGTTTTGGCTTCAGTGGAAATGTTGCTGATTCACCTACTGCCGCGAGCAGATCTCCGGTCTTCATGTCCTGTTTTTTTTCTTCATTTTTATCCATTTAAAACCATAAGCACGCGACTGTTGTGGTTGTGACCAGTTGACAGATCCATCTTCACAATTTATACAATGTGTAATTTGTTTTACATAAGATGATGAAAACATACAAATCCTAGGCTAATCTATAATTCTTAAGCGACACTGGTGTATCTTGGAATGAGCATTACCAAAAATGGAATAGTGTCAATTGTTATGTTTATTGTTCGACAGAAAAAAAAAATATACTCGTATAGACCGACAATCTTCGTTTCTTTTTCTATTATCAATTAATGCATTTGTGTTTGGTATCCATGCAAATATATAATATTAAAAAAAAATAATATTAAAAAATTTCTACAAATAAATCCAGGTAATAATAATTGATCCCATAACAAATTCCTACCTACCAATAAGGATGTTGAACGGAAACGAAAGAATTTCTAAATTACTAAACAAAAATAGATTAACTATCTTCAAGTCCAAAGTATGCAGTTTTGACCTTTTATAAATCTAACCAAACTGGAACACTTTCTACAAGTTAAGAAAGTTAATCAACTAAGAGTTGGAGTACACTAGCAACAATCAATCCGTTTTTGAAATCAAGGACCAGAGGATATCAATGTAATGCCCTAGCAACTGTGGTGATTTTTCATTGAATCCTGGGATTAGAAAGGGAAATACCAGTCCTAGTATTAATAACTTAATAAATAGTACCGGCTATTAACAGCAACATGATTAAACATGACTAATCATAAGCGACTAGCTGTACCTGAACAGATTTAATGTAAACCTGCCTTGTGAGCTTCTTTTCCGTTGCATAATACTACTGACATATAGCCCAACAATTTTTGCTTTAGGTGTAGGATTTGGGTAAGGACCAGATAATCCAGCTACGGACAGTTAATACAGACTATCCACTATTGATAGCCATCCTGGATTACCTACACACTTTCTCTCTATCGATCGGCATATTGTTGCCCCTACACACAAGGATATGTAGCAAACCTTTTAGTAGGTTACTGTTTATGAACGACAATAATTGAGAAGAACAATCTCTTAAGGGACGAGCAGTAGTCCGCTTGAGCGGCTTCAGAGTCTTCTAGACCGAGGTTGAGTTACTTTGCATACGGCTCTTTTCAAGGCCACCAACTGTATAGTAGGAAAGGGACAACATACATGCATAACCCCGAATAGTCCTGAAAAAGCCAGAGCTTATCCTGATGAAAGCTTGCAATAGATTTGAATGTTTTTCGTTGAACCCTCACTTACCCGAATACTTAAAATGTTTTTAGTTGAAACAGTCATATCGTATTTTAAAATACAAATCTCAAAGCCCCACAGACCCCCTAAACAATTTTCGTTGAAACCGTCTCTTTCAATTATAAATTCAAATTGTAAAATTCTACCAAACAGTTTATTTTGTTTATGTTACGGTTTATCATGGCTAATATAGGTAATAATGAAGATAAGATTATATTTAGTATGTTGCATAGAGCATGGAAGTAAGAGACATGGAAGCTGGTCGATCCAACACCTATTGAATTATTTACGTAACATTCTATAGAGGGTACGTATCAAGCTATTGTGATAACAATGTAGTCAGCGTGTATTTGATGTGGATCAGACTTGCCGCCTTTATTGCCAGTTCGTTTATTTACAGGTTTATTGTTTTGAGCAAAAATCGTGTTTTTCTTGATTATGTTTCAAGTATGTTGTTTTATTCGGAAAAAAGGGACAGGGATGTTAGATTTGTAATCCATAATTACAGAAATCCATTCAAAATATCGATTTCTACCCTATACTTACAGATTTTCTTAAACTTCAAAATATTGGAAATCATGCATTTACGTCTAAACCGCTAATTAGCGGTAATAATTGATATGCGCACTTGGCACATGCTTTACATTATAAAATGAATCCCGCATCTATCTGTGTGCCCGGGGCACACCGTCGACGTCCTATACGATAAATATAAATTTAATACTCCGTTGGTGAGCGACGGGCGAGTGGTAGTGAGCGACAGGCGAGTGGTATTTCACTGAACGCAAGAAAAGGAGTTCTATCTGATTGGCTAGCAATCGATCGCTTAGGTCGCTCAGTAGTCAACTACAAACTCATGCATTCAATTCGATTGAAATCGATTATTCTATTATTGACGAAGATAAAGAGCGTGATAGTGTGTCAATAATGTACATTGTATTGCACCTGGTTTTACCAGCATTCCTTTATAAAATTATTTTCTCAAAGAGTTAAATATTATCAAAATTTTTACCCAGGATTTCAAATGTTTTACATCAAAATTGCAGTTAAACATATCCACAGCAAAATACCGGTCCTCACTAATTAGTACATTTAATTTCCAGTTAGTACATTTAAACGAAACCTGTGATTTACGTGACAACAAATAAAATTTTCTTACAATAGAAATATCATATGGGATACTGATATAGTAGGCCGCAACCGCCACAACGTGGAGCTGCTACGCGTAGCTGACTTTTTGTTCCGTGGAGCCAAATTGACCAATCATGTTAGAGTTTTTCATTACTCGGAGGTAAAACTGACCAATCAAGTACGACTTACTCATTACGTGAAGCGAATTTAGTCATTAAGAATTTGTTGGTGGTTTATTTACATTCGATTCATTTAAAATCCACATAGTAAACATTAATTTTGGCAAGAGTTTTCTCTCTCTGGAACGATGATGCATCAACTGGCTCCGCGTAATGAAAAGATCTAACATGATTGGTCAATTTAGCTCCGCGAAGCGAAAAGCAAGCTACGCGTAGCAGCTCCACGTTGTGGCGGTTACGGCCAGCCATATACTGATCATGCGAAAATCGTAAAACATAGAATAGAAACAGTGTGGCCGGCTCTCAAAATCTCAAATTGTATGCATAGCCTGAGTCGCATGGCCTATCTCAAACAAAATCACCATGCGTAGTTGTTGAAAAACGTGAGGATTTATCGTACTACCACGGCAATTCTTAACACGAACATATAGGGATGATGACGGTGTGCGGGGCTGCCCGAAATTGCTGTTGACCAGAATGTTCCAGAGTCGGGTATTATTTTTACATTCTGCGTAAAATAAATTGTATTTCATTTCATTTTCTGTTTTAAAATTGCTATCTGAAAGTCTAGCATATATATACATTTAATCGGTAGGTTTTCACACAATTACATACTACTTTTAATAAAATTGTATGAATTAAACTGATAGCATTCTGACCATTACGTAGGGATTTTATAAAATCTGTTTGTGTTCATAAAACTAGTCATGCACTGCGGTAATATAAGCCCAGGACTTAGTACACGACCTCGTACTGCTATTGATTTTTAAGCGGGAACTTTGATTTTAGACATGGTACACGTTGACCATGCGATGACTCAATTGTTCCACTTTCAACTGTACTGCTTTTGTTCAGTATCGCGGCAAGTATGATACTCACTTTGATGTAGTATTTGACCAGCTTCCATGTGTATTACTTCCATGCATAGAGTAAAGGAGAATTGTTGCGTATTTTAAGTTGTTACAGCTTGTTTTGTTTATTTTATAAGAATGTCTGCAAAAAACATCCAAATGCTTTATGGATGGCATAGCTTAAAATGCATGTTGTATTATGATTGAGATTTAGTCATCTTGCATTATAAAACTTAATGGGTGGGGTATGAACGTTTGGACAGTATTTATTGTGGGACATTAGAGCACATCAGACATATCGAATTGCATTCTGAATACGAAGAATGTCCTTCTGATATCAAATAATTTTGATTTTTGAAATTCGCAATGTAATACACATTTTATGGCAAAAGATTAAAAATTGATATTTTTGATATTTAACAGTACTCGAAGTAAATTTTATAAATCTGATGATTTTTACGATCAATTGTAAATTTTGACCTTTCGTATTGAAGATATGTATTTTTTCCCCAAAACACCAAAATTAGGTCTTTTTGGGAAAAAATCCATATCTTCAATATGAAAGATCAAAATTGTTAATTGATCGTCGGCTTTTCCTACCAGCTACATACACTTTAAGAATATTTCATTAGATTTATAAAATTTACTTCGAGGACTGTTATATATTAAAAATGTGAAAAATATCAAATTTGAATAATTTGTCATCAAATTTGTATTATATCGTGAATTTAAAAAAAAAAGAAAATTATTTGATATCAGAAAGACATTCTTCGCATTCAGAATGCAATTCGATATGTCTGATGTGCTCTAATGTCCCACAATAAATACTGTCGAAACGCTCATTCCAGATCCCTTAAGTGAAGTGATCCCGTATTTCATTATATTATGACACATATTACCATAAGTATAATTATTATTTAATCGTTTTAATTCCTAATGCAAAACTGGCTGTGTTCTAGTTAATTTGGTTACATAATTACGTATTTAGCATCACAAACTTCTTATGAACTGTATTTTTGTTGATGCAATATGCTCCGCTTAAATGCTTCAAGTTTTTGTTTTAAGTTTTATGGATTGCTCCAATGTTATTGGTTGTTTTAAAAACGTTGACACTTCTTAAATCTGACTTTTCAAAAAGGGAATGATGTGTACAGTGTACTTACTCTCTGCATATCATTATATTTCACATCTATTTTCCGAGAAATCTTTTTTGTGTAATTTTTATGGCAATACCGAAACGATCCTTTAACATTTGATTCACTTATTCCTAATCTGTGGGCCTACCTTTAATCAGGAGAAAAAATTATTTTTTTCCATAATTGTGAATTAAACCGAATTAAATGGGAATTTATGGGCAAAAATGTAGTTTTTTGGGACGTCTAGTTATCGGTTTTTACCTTGCATAGCTATATGGTAGCTTTAGCAATTGTGTTCTAAAAAGTATGCGTCATTTTCCAAGTCTTGTAACATTTGCAACTAAAACACAATTTATTGAGATTTTCTACGTGTATAAACATGCAAAGAGGGTTATTGTTATTTTAATATATCTCAAAACGAGCGATATCGTACAGAGTAGTGTGTCAAAAATACAACTGGGACACTAAACAGTCAGTGCATGATGAATTGCATTTCCAATATATTCTTTTATTTTAAACTGATCCTTTATACAGGCCGCTTTGCTCATCTGACGCCGCGGAAATCTATCGGTAAGCCAGGACCCATAGGTGGCCGAGCCCGGATTGCTACCCCGTATATAGAGGCTCCTGAAGGCTACGTGGATTTGTCTTTCCTGTATCATATCTTCAACTCTAATCCTGAATTAGTGGAAGGAATATTAAATGTCTTTGCCTGCCAGAAGCAGTTAGTTTGGTCAAGCTCGGCCAGTTGGGGAAATCATTGGTTTAAGGCTGACATCAAGATCACGTGTAATGAGGGATTTCGCGTGAGTATTTACAATCACAAAATTTTAGATTAACCGATTGAAGTTACAATGAGGGTGAACGAGGTTTTAACAATAATCTTGAACGAGGATGACCTGTGGTCAAATCAGGTCATTCATGGTCGTCTGGGATGTTTTTATGCAGCTTACCGCCGTGCGCTAAAGCTAGTGTTACGGGCAATGAAGATTGATAATGAACACGATGAAGATAAACACTGTTGTACACTATTAAAACGAATAGTGTAAACAAACCTTCTTAGGGGGCTGTGCAATAATTATGAGCCCTGGGGAGGTAAAAATTGGGGGGGGCAAGAAATTTTGGCGAGCCGAAAGTGGGGCAAGCTATTTTTGGCCAGCCGAGAAGGGGGGGCCAAGCGATATTTGGCACACATTCATGGGGCACCTTTTTAATAAAACGCTCTAAAAGGGCTTGGGAAAACAGTACGGAAACGCTTTAATATGCAACTTTTTTCTGCTCGCTGCGCTCGCAACATATATGTAGACCATTTAAGGTTGCAAATTGGGATTCCAAAAAATTTGGCATGTTGAATTTTTGCCGGGCCAAGAGGGGGGCTAACGATTTTTAACAGGCCGAGAGGGGGGCAAGCGATTTTTGGCGAGGCGTTCGAAATTTTACCCACCGGGGGCTCATAATTATTGCACAACCCCTAACGAATGAGCTTAATAGTAGTTGTTTTAAAATAACTAAACAGATAGTTTGCAATTATTTAAAAAACCTGTCTAAATGTTTTAAGCATCTACTACCGAATACACATGCCAATTCAAGATACGACTAGAAATGTTCATTTCTGAAATTCCATTTAGTAGTCTTGAGTGCTTGAAGTTGATTTTTCAAAAATGCCACACATCTTGTGAACACCTTGGATTAAATATGCTTCACTTTCTCTCACCGTTTTCAGATTATCTTTGAAGGCTTTATTGGTGGCGTCAACATCGATATTGCTATAGACGATGTGTCCGTGACTGGGCCTCAAAAACCAAGTAAGGAAAATTGAAATATATTTTATTTTTAATTAGAGTACCTTTCTTGTCAGGATGTCTTGTAAAAAATGTTCCGACTTTGGTGTCCATATTATTTCACACAGTCTTTATCCTCTGCCAAGCATTGAAATAGGTAAAAATAGAGGAAATCATCATGGTTGGTCATGTTGGTTGCCTTTCAGATTTAAAGCATTCCTGCTATTTTAACCTAAAAGCATGTTGATTATGTTGTTTATATTTCTACAGAAACTGTCCCAACAACCAAACTGCTGACAACAGAAGACTTTACAACAGATGGGTATGAACTTTCTACTACACCATTTAGTGGGCCATCCATTGAGCCTCCAATGGTGACTCCACATTCCAATGATACAGACCCTGGAACGGACACAAAGATTGCTCCAGTAACTGCAGGTATGAGAATGTTTCTAATCAGAGCTTTCCCATCAGTACGACAGCAACTTAGCTCACTTCCGGTAATTTTTACCGGCGTGACCTCTGCTGTTACGTAACGCAATGTTGAAAATCAGGTGGCAAATACGGTTTTTCAGAAAACATCAAAAAAATGGAATACACGAGTCGTTCCTCCCTTCATTTCCATATTGAGCCCATAGATAAGATATGAAACATGAGTATACGGCAAAGAATAACGTGTAAAAGTTGAATTATTGTGGAAAAAATGAATGCTTTTGGAGCGCGAAGTAGCCTAAAAATGAGAGAAAATGCATGTCACGATCACTAAAATGGTTATATCTACAGCTTGGAGGAAACGCCGGTCTAATGCTTTTCTGTTATGATAAACATTAATTAACCAGAGCTTGTATTAAATTTTCAGCGAAAATGAGCGGTGGAATAACCTAGTCGTAGGTTAAAAAGTTGTGTTCCTTGAGTCCTCGTGTCGTAAGCGCACGTTGCAAGTGTCAAGATGCTTCACGAAATGGATCCCAGCCGGCGCAGTCTATTATGCATGTTATATTGATCAATATAGCAATTAAAAACGTCTATTGTTATATATTTTATTAATGTAAAATACTCTATTGTGTAACAAAATATTGTAGTCGTCAAAGAAGGTAGTATCATCTCATTTAACTGAAGTACAAGCAGTTTTAAAAAGACTGTTGTTGAGTGAGATACCGTGACATGTTGAACGAGAAATAAGATAGTAAAATAATACCCGTTGCAAGAACAAGATGCGATGGCTTAGTGGACAGAGCGAAGGTCTGCAGTGCGGAAGGTTGAGAGTTCGATTACCATCATGCTATTCTTAGAATTTTTCAGTTCGTGTTTCTTTCTTTTTTTCTCTCCCTTTGTCTTTAATAATATAGGCCTAATGAATGTCAGCTTGAAGGCCCACCTTTTTCATGATTTATTTCATATTTAGGCCTAATCCTACATTCGATTTGATATCTTTTTTAAAAATTGCATTTAAGTTCAGTAGCTTTCAATATGAAATAATTTCAAATAAAGTATGTCAAACTTAAGTAATTTTTAAGTTCAAGATTATATACTCGGAGTAGGCCTATCAAATAAAGGAACATCAACACAGATTTTCACTATTTTTTAATTGGACTAGACCCCTCCCCTATCGACAACATATTTTATGAGCTTTTATGCACACATATTAAATCACGAGATGCACGAATTTCAAACCTAATATTTTGCCATATTTGTCATTTTTACACAATGTCCAACTTACACCTCGGATTACACCTAATTGGAATCAGCCAAGTTCGTTTTCCAGATAGAGCAACTAACTTTGATGTCTTATTTAATCCCACATAGAACACCACAGTTAAGCGGTCAAGATATTTCTTCCTGACAGTTATTTATTAATATTATAAATATTGTTATCATTTTTGGAATAACAAAACTTCAAATTTGATAAAAATATGAAAACTAGGATTTTAAAAAATGAGTTAAAATAAAATCAAAAATCAAAGAGAGGTGCTAGCGGGGTTCGAACCAAGATCGAACTTCCAAATTTTTAATTTACCCCCGGTATTTACCACCAACCCATACCAGTGATTTGCTAGATACGGTAATAATAGCAATGTTATTCCCACTCATGGCTCACTCGTGAATTCTATTTTTGGAATGAATTAACACCGTCCAAATAATGCAACACAAACCTTTATGCTGACTTTAAAATTGTTTAAACGTTGGGAGTATTATTTTCAAGGTAAATAACCAACAATGGACAGTTGACAATGCAAGTTTCTTTGCAGGAAAAACATCGGCCTTACAATATATTGCGTGACAGTAGTCACGCACAAAGATAAACATTTCAACATGTTCAATATACGACTAAGAATATACCCCAACCAAAATTGATGAAAATTTTCAGGCAAGCTCACTTTAGTTATTCTATAACATGACACCCATTTTTGATTCCGGCGCTTTTTCTTGCTTGATGATATGAACATTTTTGTGTTCGTGACATGCAATTTTTCTCATTTTCCGAGCTACTTTGGACATGTTCAAGCTTCTTTATTGTCCATTTAATTCAACTTTTACAAGTTATTTGTTGCTTTACACAAATGTTTGATATCTTAATATATATAAATGGAGCAATATATGATATACGACATGTGTCTTCCATTTCTGGAGCTATTTTGATCAAACGTGTTTGCCGGCTAAAATTTCAACATTGCGTTACGTAACTCGAATTCACCAACCCGTATAAATTTTCTGTCGAACAAAAGAGGTCACGAAGTTGCCGTCGTACTGCCATCTAATCTTTAAAATTTGACGTTTAACTATACTCTTATACTGTCGGATTAATTAAATACCGGTCCGAATCAAAATATAAGCTTATCCAATTTAATTGGATCAAGTTTATATGCATTTAAGGCTATTGTTTAGTACAATTCTGGACTGTCATACTGCAGTTACTGTCCGTTTTCCTATACACAATACACAGTGCTCTTACCATTGACGCGTGACCTCTACAAATAGCGTACGTTAGAAGGGATTTGCCTAGTTAACGTCGCTGTGTGAAAAATAACCGGCCGATATTAAAAGTACTCTTCTAAATTCTAGAAAATATAGTTTTGTAACATGTCCTAAATTTTTAGCTAATTTAGATGTTTGGAAATATGCGTACTTTGGTGTTTTAGTGTATGTTATAGGTAATAGTACATTGCCTAATTAACGTCGCTGTGTGAAAAATAACCGGCCAATATTAAAAGTACTCTTCTAAAATTCTAGAAAATATAGTTTTGTAACATGTCCTAAATTTTTAGCTAATTTAGATGTTTGGGAATGTTCGTACTTTGGTGTTTTAGGAAGGATATGTAAACGACAGATAACACCAAAAAATATGAAGAAATTATTTCCAAACCGTGTTAAGTCAACAATCATTATGATGCTCATTTTCAAGAATACTGGTTAACAAAAAGCAGGCCATTGTCTCATTTCGTGAACAAAGGTACACATACCATTGTTTCCTTGCGTTTCCTTTATAATCGGTTACCCAACTGAAGCTATAAATGCCAGCTCATTGCGATACCGCACATACAAAACAGACACATGTGCACAACCAGAGAAGATCTGATTTAATCAGTTGAGCTGTTTTCAATGAGAATTATCTTGGTTTAATAGCTTTTAATGGGGTTTAAGTCCTGCAAAGGTCGCGGTAAATTCTACTGTAGACATGACTGCATCATGTATTTCTTTGACATGGATAAAGTGACATTTAGTTCAGATATAAGTGTTTGCCTTGTTATCCTCGCTAAGGCATACCACCTTGTATTTATATCACGCATTATTGTAGTCCGACGAGTAGGATCTGTTTTGTCACCAGACCATCTAGTTAGACGTAAGTAAGATTAACCGCGAAGGTTAGTGGACTTTTGCGGTTAATCTTTCTTGAGCGATCCTGCGGCCTTTTAGGTCTGATCAGAGTCAGAATAGATGGTCTTTTTAAAACAAAACAGGTCCTACCAGTCGGACTACATTATTGTACAAATAGATAACTGCAAGTCTCTCAACTGATGAAAAGGCAGATCCAAGAGGAAGCAAATGTGGACAAAAATCCTCCATGGCTGGTAAGGAGCTACACAAAATACAAGAAAGCTGACCTTGACGTTTGAACTGAACAAAACAAATGCATATTAAACTACACCGATTTTAAAGGTGTCTATGTGAGATTATACAACATTGGCTATTCCACTGCCCTTTGGAAGACATTACCTTAATCTTCCATACAGGGAGTGTGAATTGCAAATGGGGCTACCTGAATCAGTTACTCCATTTTTGAAGGCATGTATTCCATAGGGGGGTGACTTAATTTTAAATGGAATAGCCTTCTGCCTGCTTGACAAAATAATAGCTATTCTTAAATACTCAGAGTGACTTTATGTTATTTACCAATCTTTCTCTATTTACAGTGAGTTTGGTGGCTGTGTCTGTAGGACTCTTTGTTACTACAGTTGTTATGTTAATCGTGTCGTTAGTCATCCATGCACGAGTGTGCTCTAAAAGGTGAGTAATATTACGGGACAGACCGTTAGTCGGATCGATAGTCCCAACATTCGTTATAGTCCGAAAAGAAGGTTCGGTAGTCCGAGAAATAAAAAGGATTTGCTAGTCCGAAATTTAATTTGTTCGGCTTATAATTGGCGCAAAACATTAATCTCATAACATCGTGTATTGGTATAGTATGGCATACACGCAGCTGGGCACAGGCCGACTTACGCTAGTTGCGAGTTGTATAATCCGTTACTGACCATAGGCACAAAGTCTCATTTAGTCCTATAGCGCTATCGGTGCCCCGATAGGTACCGACGGTTCCTTCTATTGTACCCTGAACATTCGAAAAATGCTTTCGTTTTACTTTTTTATTTAAATGAAAAATGATAACACTATACAAATTTGAATTGTGAATTTGCGAGAGTGTAAGTTTAGAATTTATTCACTCGCGCCAATAGACATGTCAGACGCGCAATAACAAAAACCAAATAATGTTCGCAAAATACAACCCGAGCAAACTGCTTAGTGTCAGAGTTAGGTTATGGTACTAGCAAGCTTCGGACTAGCTACCCTTAGGACTACTGGGCCTTAGGACTAACGAGCCAGAGGACTAGCGGACCTTATGATTAACGGGTATAGACGTTTACGACATGCAAAAGTACCGCGCCAGATTCCTAAACTTCAAGTGTTTATTTTCATTAGTTTGGCTTAAATTCCATACATTCTTAAATGCTTATAACAACAAGTTTTAGATAATCTTGTGAGATAAATCAGTGAGATTGAGGAACCTATTCCAAAGTTGAGATGAAGGAAAAATTTAGCAGAATATATCCAGCTTTATTGATTTGATAAAAATGGACGTGACTCGACTCAATTAATAATTTCTCAATTTTCTAATTGTAGAATACGGGGCATCACTCTTATTACTAATACTACTTACTTACTATTCCTACTACCAAACCTAACCCTAACCTAATACTAACCCTGAACTCTTACTCTAATCCTAACCCCAAACCCTGACCCTAATTTGAGCGTGGTGCCCTATATTACGCCAATAGTAGATTTTTTGAAAAGGGAAATAGGTATTGTAAATCTACTAAACGTCTCGGTCATGTGAGACCATCATATATACCTCAATCATTTAAAACTATGTTATAATCTCCACATTTGCAGAAGCAAATACCCAGCCCATATCATCTACCACGGACCTGAGTTCTTCAACCGCGGAACCGACGGAGATCCAACTGGCTATATGACCTTGAATTTCAGAGATGGTATTTCCTCCCGATCAGGGACTGGGACCGGTACAGAAGTTCTCACGTTATCAGACAGACAAAGTGACCCTACACCTATTGATAGGAGCTCTTGGGAACAAGTAATCATGAGAGATATGATACCAGTAAGACGGGAAAGCAAGACGTTCCCGATTATGAAGGAAATTAAGCATTTACTTGAAGCAGTACATATGCGCCGTATTCGTACTTTATCTGCCCATTTATCAACGGCTGAAGTGGAGACATTGCGCAGACAATTTACGCCAGATAATACACAGGATACTACTCAAGATTCTGGAACACAAGAACATGATAGAACACGTTCAACTGTTGCATTAGATAGGACTGCCTCAAGTATACGTCCATTGAGTGAAATATCTGAGCATTTTTACTATAGCCTTTTCCCAGATCCTAACAAAAGACCAGATCTTGTACGACCCGATTCGGGTCTTTCAGGACTCGGTCAGTTCAATAACGGGTTCGATAGTGCAGATGGGGGATCACGTCCTACTACTGGTCCACATAGGAAGTTAGGTCGATCTGTTTCACGACCACTTTCGAGTCCGAACATGTCTGCACCACGTACATCGTCAGAGTCACGTCCGCGGAAAGACTCCCCAAAAGGTTCAGATTCTTCATCGCCAGAAGTAGCTCGTGGAATAAGGGGGAAGGAACATATTTATGGTAAAGCACGTCCACGACCAAAGTCTCCTGTGGATGATATAGAAATAATAGACGAAACGAAAGAAGAGGAGGAGCATGAAGTAACTGGTAATGGTGATCATGGTGAGGGCGGTGAAACAGGATCCTTAGCACCTGAGCAA
The DNA here is from genome assembly GCF_039555335.1 of Amphiura filiformis. Taxonomy (NCBI): domain Eukaryota; kingdom Metazoa; phylum Echinodermata; class Ophiuroidea; order Amphilepidida; family Amphiuridae; genus Amphiura; species Amphiura filiformis. Next base: position 51,715,875 of record NC_092639.1, on the reverse strand, counting down.
ACGGAAATGGTTGAAAATGAAATTTATGAACCGTATTCAGGAGACGTTGAATCGGATGCACAAAGCAATTGATTAATTGGTATTATGTGACTGTGCTCCCCAAGTAGTGTGTTTAATTATTTTTGAGGTACGCCCATGAAATTGCTTTTCAGGGATACATTTACGGCACAGAAGCTTGAGTTCGCAGCAGCAATTTCCAGAAATTGGGCCGATCATAATTGATTGACGGCGAGCTGTGACGGCTCATACAGGATTTACCGTTGTAAATGTCGATTTTGCTGTCGACTACTTGATTTTCGAGATCACTCAGCGCTCCACAGAGAGTGCAAATAGAGAAGAATTAATAAATTGTTGGGATATTTTCACAGTTTTTATACAATCTGTGCCAAAATTGTAAGTTGACCACATACGAGTGAATATTCATACGAAGTGGTAGATAAAAGAATGAAAGAGTTTAACTTCGACACTATACTATTTTTCGCTCACCTCCTACGTTTTTGCTAGGTCGCCTAGTATCTTCAGCAGATGGATATGCTGTAATGATTTTTGATGTAATACAAGGACTATCCCGATTGTTGACAAGATAGCCTATCATCATAGCATCACCATCTGCTGAAGACGCTAGTCGACCTAGCGAAAACGATCTGGCTAAGCGAAACTGACGCCACACTGCCAATCAAATGCCGTCATGGACTATATTGTAGACAACCTTAAGATATTATGCAGCATAACCATCTGCTGAAGACGCTGTCACCTAGCAAAAACGTTTTGATCACTATTTATTTCGCCATTAGAGAACTGTTGAGAACTCTTCAGTGTTTCCGGTAGTAGGTGTGCCTTGAAGATAAAAAACATTTAGAATCGTTATATAGTAACAACACCTATAATTAAAGACAGACGAAAAGACTAGTTTTACTAGCCCTGTTTTACCGCCGCATTCAGCAATTCATATCATTACGACACTTGTAAACAAACCGTACTCGAGTTTGATTGACATATGGTGTCAGACGCAAACTAGTCTTTATATCTCTTTCTTCCATTATAGTGCATTAAATTCACCAATTCAATCTAGTACTGTGCATTCTTGGCAACTCAAAGGATTATACTCTGCCATAAAATACAGACTGCGTGTATGAAAATGATTGGTACCCGTCCGTCAGTTTTGATGTCTATTAAAAACAACGCTTCGTTCAAATGCAACATTGAATCCTCTTGCAATGACCAGAGTTGGCAGTTTTATAACCTTTTACAATGTTGCTAGCGTTTGTCTATACCATGTTAGCTACATAATATTATGTTGCATTTTGGTATACCAATGGAAAATGGATACCAATCATTTTTATATCTCATTTGACAGCATCAGAAGAAAGCTCAAGTCTAAAGCACAAATATTATATAGTATAGTAAATAGTATTGCACATATATAGTAAAGACAATAGTAATATTGTCTTTATATAAAGTATAATAGTACTTAATTGGCAGCGTGTTCCAAATTTAGCACATTGGAATAATAAGTAGATCGACGAAAAATTAAGTTTTTCTCACAAACATGTCATAAGTATAATCAGATGCTACCAGAAGACAATGTGGTTTTGTTTAAAGTGCTGTGACGTAATTCGAATGTTTGGGCCCCGTGAACAGATATCGAATATCTCCATTCTGGACACCTTTTATAACATTTTCTTGTGTTTATTTCAAGCGTTGACATTTGACCTTGTGCAAAATAATACACATGGGACGGCTAGCAGTACGATTAATTCTTAAAAGAGAACCAATCGGAACAAACTTCAGGAGTGTATTGATTGTAAAGCATAATAATGCACTGGCGCACATTCCACGTACTACGCGCAGTGCTTTCGGACGCATTCGCGTCATGTAGGATTGATTTATTTTCCTTGCGGGTTGATGCATTTATATTTGCTCGTATTTCCCAACATTTTTAATGACAATTTTGTTATAGAAATATCCAAAATCACAGAATTTTATTCTCGTGTATGAAATTAGTTGTTGACAACCGTATTACTTGTTGTTCGTACATTAGACGCATCAACATCTCAGTACGCATGCATTACTGTGCACAAATTCACTCCCAACAAGTAATACACAGTTATTGGCCTATACTGCGCAACAAAGTAACCGAACACTTAAAACAAAAGCAAAATCTTAGAGACACTCAACCTAAAGTAATTATTAGATGAATAATCTTATCTTGGTCTGTGTATTTGATACCTCACACACCGACATCGCCTGGCTAATAATTATTTGGTGCAGCAGAGACATTAAAATGAATACACGGGATCGATACACGTGAATTGCTATGCACGAATTTGTTATCAGACGAAAATCTTCGGATACTGGGTTAGAAAATGATGAATATCTCCCGTAAATGAATTTTTCTCAAGAAACCAGATGTGGTCTCATACACTTGAAAATACGTGTTGAACAGATATTATAGTCGTTAGCGTGCGCTTTGAAAATTGGCCGTGCGCTTTGAACTCAAAATTTGACCAAAAATGTTATATTGCGTTGGTCCTGTATGGACTACAGCGCGCAGCAGGCTATAGCGGCACTCACTCAAGTGGAGACAGTATAACCATTGACCGCAATGTCGTATACAAGCTTGCTCACACAGCGAGAAATCAATTACCCCGTCTATTGTCAGTAGCCTTAGTCAGGTCACTTCGCTAATAATATGCATCTCATAAGGTCCGAATAAAATGGCCATGGGTGGCTGTGGATTCAACCTACCATGGCGATTTCTACTATGAAGATATCGGGGCGATGTCACTGTGCCTCATTTAGCACGGTGCGAATAAGATACCAAATTGAATAGAAAAGGAGAGCCCTTCAGGGTGATTCCTACCGGCTATTCTAACGGGCTCATTACAGCGTGACATATCAACACTCATGCACCTGCCGTGATTTCGTGTTTCGAGAGAAAAGTCTATGGAAATGTTGTCACTTTTGAAATGCTCTGACTCGTGTTTATTCAAATTGGTACAACTTAGGAAGTCGCATCGTACCGAATGAGGGATCAAAATACGCAGAACAAAATTCCCAAACAATTTACAACTTCATTTGGTTTAGTGTCTAAAATATTGATTTTGTTTTCGGATACATTTTGTGCGATGTATACAAATATTACATAGTACATTTAAAGAAGTCAATTTTTGTATACAATGTGTAATATTTTATGTAAGAAGAGTCATATTGATATGATGTATATAAGAAAACATGGTTTGTAATTATAAGTGGAATACAAAGAAAATGATATGTATATATTTGAAGGAAACTGTTTTTGTTTTTGTTTTTGTTGTTATGTTATCACTTACAAATGTCTTAAGAATAACCCACATTGGGTCAATGTGCTCCAATAAAATGATACTTGTTAATTTACATAGGTGAATGCAAGTTGAAGTCATACTAGAAAAAAAAAAATTGTCTTGCTGTGTTTGATTTAGTCATGCATTTTAAAAAGAAGACTTTCATCAGCAATACATCTGTAACAATTAACATCATGATGTCATATACATTAGGATCTATACAAGGTAGTCATTCGACATAACTGCTGTAACGTAACATTTATAACAAAATATTGTCAATAACTGCAAAATGAATCCTTCCCACAGCGCGTGAGGATCATCCACTAAATGGCAGAATGATTTTTTTGTAGTTATTCGCCGTAGTGATGATGTAACAGGATTAACTCCCATAGCAATAGATGAATACAATTTTTGAATATATCGCCATGCACTTCAAGCAGGTTGCGCAATAGACATCACAATATACACTCATCACCGGTGTATGTCAATCATAGATTGAAAACAATACCGCTCTTTTCAAAGATTCTAATCTTACAGGTGCGAGTGATCAGCATGATATTCTATAGAATTACGATCCAGGTCTTTATCCCTGTTCTTTGACACCTATGGTTTAAGGCATATGTACCGCGTGAACGTTGTAGTGCATGGCGATATATTCAAAAATCGTATTCATCTATTCACGAAGAACACTAGTCAGTCGATGGCTATTGTTAAACAAGACCCACTCAGTCACTTAAGTATGCGCTTGAAACGATCGAATTGGGTGTTGAAATTAGCAAAATATTTAGTTACACCTTTTCACTTCATAATTAATTTTCTCGGTCAAATGAAAAGCAATACTTTTCATTTCTTCGGTAAATGTCAGAAGAAAACTATAAGACTTGGTACTGTATATTTTTTTCAAACCCTAAAATTTAGCCTTCTAGTGTAAGATTTTCGATTTCCACAGGCTTCAACTTGCCCCGTGAGCTTTTTTGGGTCAACGGTTTTTGCTTTTCAAAGTAACTATAATTCGCTAACGAAAGATATTATTTCCCAGCTTTCTAAAGCACATCATATAAAGCTATATGTCATAGTTTTGTCAGAATATCGGTTTTGATTGCACCATTTTTCAATTCCGACCACCAATTTTGTCAAAATCAACTCGCGAATGTACCTATGGATGGATGATTTTTCAAGCCACAATATAAATATCGATTATTTCTGCTGGTTATATTAGAAATGAAAATGAAGTACTGGTTGGACATTTTTGGCAGTCGCAAGTGAAAAAAAAAGTGAAATCAAAACGGATATGCTGACAAAACTATAATTAATATAGACCCACACGATGTGCCTTACAGAGGTGGGATATATCTTAGCGAACTATATTAGTTTAAAACGCAAACAAAAATTAATTCCGAAAAAAGCTCACGGGCGAAGTTGAGGCCTGTAATAATCAAAAATCTTACACTGAAAGACACAATTTCATGTCTAATTTTAACGCCAAGATTTTTTTTTTTAAAGGTATACCCAAGGACTATGTTTTTAACTGACATTACTGAAGAAAAAAATTATTACTTTATATTTGACCGAGAAAAAGGTGTATCTCTGAATTTTGCTGATTTCAACATGTATCGATAGATTTTTAGCTCGACTATGCAGAACAAAGAAGCTATGGTTGTTAATTTTGTTACATCATCACTTCTACGGCGAATACGGTTTCAAACCGCAAACGCATGCCTTTTTTGCATTTGCCATGCGACCCCGACTATAATCCGCAACACGAAGAACCCAAAGTACTTAAAATGGGCTGTTAAAATATTGAAATCCATGCACCCCCTATGCAAGACTTGATCTTAATCTCCCACACAGGGGGTGGAGACTTCAAATCAGTGCCGTAGCTAGGGGTTGTGGCGCCCAGGGCTAAAGATACATAATGGCGCCCCTCTATGCCCATTTCTTGGAACAAGAGCGCGCGGAGCGCGCGAATATTTGCACAAATAGCGCCTATCACTCATTAATTTTGGTTATAATGAAGTTGAATATCGGTCTTAAATTGATCTTTCAAATGATTTTGACTTTCATCGCTAGGAGGGGCGCAGAATCGATGCTGAATTGGTAAATTCGGCGCCCCCTAAGGGTAAAGCCCAGGACATGTGCCCCCTGCCCCTCCCCGCACAGTGTCGACACCCTATATTATAAATATAAACTTAATACTCCGTTGGTGAGCGACGGGCGATTGGTATTTCACCGAACGCAAGAAAAGGAGTCCCATCTGATTGACTAGAAATCGATCGCTAGATAGCTCAGTGGTGGAGTACAAACTCAAAATGGAGAGATGTATTCAATTCGATTGAAATCAATATTCTATTATTGACGCAGATAAAGAAAGTGGTATAGTGTGTTGATATACGGTAGTACATTGTATAGACTTGTGCTTTAATATTCTGTACAGGTGTTCCTTTATATAATTGTAATTCTCAAACAGTTTAATATATCACAATTTTGACGAACGATTTCAAAATCGTTACGGATACAATGCAGTAAAATATATCCACAGCAAACAGCAATCCCCGCTAATTAGTGTATTGCGTTTCCAGTTAGTGTATTGGAAACAAAATCTGGGGTTTACCTGACAAAAATCGAATTTTCTTGTAATGGCAATATAATATGGGGTACTTGATCATGCGCAAATCGTAAAAACATAGATAAAAAATAGAAACTCTGTTGCAGGCTATGTGGTATCTCATATCGTGTGCATATGGTATGCTTAGCCTGAGTCGTTCGGCCTATCTCGAACAAAATCGCCATGCGTAGCTTTTGAAAAACGAGAGGATTCGATTTACTATCACGGCAATTTTTGACACGAAGATATAGGGATGATGACGCTGTGCCCCGTCGCGACGCGTCGCTACGCCACTGCTGCAAATGGGAGCCATCCATTCAGGCAACTCAATTTGCAATTCACACTCCCTGTGTGGAAGATTAAGTCTTCCATAGATGTATGGATGTCATATGGAATAGTCCAATGTAGCGTAGAGAGCCGCGGAATTGATGAAGCCGTCTGCTATCTCTGCCGGTTCGCGTGCTATGAAAATTAATTAAACCTTATTCGAAGTGGAACAAAAATGGTACGCAATATAGTTGATTGGGCTGAATTACGAAGTTAACTTCATTTCGCCATTCACGCTAGACATGCTAGAGTAAATTTCGTTCACCAATTTGGTCGTATTTGTTACTATTCTTTGCTACCGCGCTCCAATTCGTGGCGAGTTGTTTAGGGTGACGGTGATTAGTACATACCCACGTAGGGCTATTTTTGGAACTGCTTGGCATGACACTAAAGGTCCGTGCATACTACGCAGTACGTTGGATTAGGCACCACATCTTATTTGGTCCTAGCATTATCGGTGCCCGCTTTGGTACCGATGACTCTTTTTATCTTACCCTAGTGGTGAAATAAATGATTGTTTGAAGCATGATAATTAACATTTGCTTAGTGTTATCGTTATTCATTTGAATAAAAACGAAAGCACTATGCAAATGTTCAGGGTACGATAGAAAGAGCTGTCTATATTAGGGCACCAATAGCGCTATGAGACCAAAACAGACGTTTTACTTTACTAAATCAAAGCCAAAAGCCCCAATTTTTCTTGTCTGCGATGTACTTTGTGTAAATCAAACCTTGAATTGAAACAGTCTATTGTACAGTACATAATATTGATTAGAACCATGCGGGATATACAATTGCAAAATCGCTCAATTTATGTGCAGTTTTATGCAAACATGGCAAAGGTCCCACTTTTCTTTATTGTTCCTTGCGTTTGATACCGTATTTACGATACGCAAGAGATTCTACCGTCTTCACAATTCACGGAATTTCCACGATAATTGTATCAATTTCGTGACAAAATAATCACACCCTACACAACTTTAATACACTAAACTGAATCAATTACTAAATCCAAGGTATATCTTAAATCATTTCCACTACAAACAATAAATTGAAAGTTCTACAAACAAAGTTTAACAAATATAGTTACTTGGTCCTCGATCCTCAGTGATTAGTATTTGTCTTTTTTACGGGAAAAAGACACGATGAATCCACTTAAGTCATGACCATGATAATTATTGGTCATAGCTTTTGACTCATATAATTCGCCGTGAGCGTATCGTCGCAGTCAGTTATACTGATCACCCAAATCTACCAATACCAACGTTTCTTTTCGCAACTGCGCACATTTGGTCCAAGACGTAATAAAACATATAACGCTCTGAGAAGAACCAAGCTGTATCAGTAATAACTTACAACCGTGAGAAATCGCTCTTTTGAATTTATTTCCTCCGCATCTTTCGTTTGAAATAGCCATGGAAGTTACTCTAGATCCTTTGACCACTTACAATATGAACAAGTCATTGTTTGACTCTGAAAATGATTCGATGATGTATAGTGGAGATTCAGGTGTAGAAGGGGAAGTGATGCCTCACAACCCATGGCTTGATACATCGTGTTATGAAATGGTTGCAGCGGGGAAGTATCTCCCCGTTGATTTTTACTATTTTGTATCACCCGAGCTTCTGATCAATGTTGGGATATTCTACAAGCGTCACAACTATATCTTAAAGTTTTACGTGTCTCCTTTGATTGCGCTTTTGGGGATCCTGATGAACGGGTTATTTCTGTTTGTTTTGGCTCGCGTACGTGAAATGAAAACTGTAACAAATGTCTATTTAGCAAATCTGGCTGTTGCGGACATCATGTTTCTCGTCCTTTCTGCTGTTGATTTACTGCGAACATGGAACAGTAATCCTGGCATTCTGTTGCATTTTCCATACTATACAACAGCACAGTGCGTATCGTTTTCCCTGCTGATGAAACTGACCTTTTATGGATCGGTGTGCATGGTAACTCTTGTTACATTTGAAAGATACATGGCAATCTGTCATCCACTAAAGCATCGTATAGTTGTTGGTAAAAAATACACCATAAAGGTTACGGTTGTCACCTGGATGGCTGCTATTACGATGGGTTCTTTAAGTAGTATGATACACGTAAAATCGCAGTCATTGTGCATTCTCTGGCCGCCTGGACTGAAAGAAATGGCACGTTATCATATCGGTGATGTACAAACGTTTTGTTTTCCAATAGCGTATTCCTGGTTTAACGTTTCCTTTGGGATCCAATCATCATTTTTCGTCGTCAATTTGATTCTGAATATTGTATTGTACTCGTTGATCATCACGCGTCTCGGAAATCGCAATATCGGAGGCGAAGGAAGCCAAGAAAGGCAAAATGATGTGCAACGTGTACGAAATCAGGTGGCAAAAATGCTTATCATCAACGGCACGATATTCTTTATCTTGATGTTACCATATGAAATTCGCACCGCAGCAGAATTTGTCGGTGCTGTTACCAGGAATAAAGTTTTCATCTATCCTGTTGTGGTTCGAAACTTAGAGTTTTACGGGACTTGTCTCCGCTTCATCAACTCTTCACTCAATCCTCTTATATATGGACTGAGCAATCCGCGATACAGACAAGCTTATCGTAAAGCTTTTGGATGTAGTTTGAAGCAACTGAATGGTGGTATCAAAAATAAAGAAGAGGGTGCCACTGCGTCAACCACAGTAGATGAAAAAACTAATAAATTGTAGAGATTGTATATCGTGCACAAACACGCATCTGTTTTATCAAACCCCAACTGAAGAAAAATTATCATTCCTCATTCAAATGGAGTGAGAACATTAGAATAGGGTAGTCAGTGGGGTAGTGCAGTCTGTGCAGAATGAGGTATATTACAACATGATAAAACAAATTTTAACTTTTGGCCCCATTATGACCTTCGACCCTTCGTGGGAAGCACAGGGGCCATAGAAAAAAAAAAATGGAGCCAATTCTAGTTTTATCAATTGAGGTCTAAGGATGCCAAAAACATTGGTTCCACTAATGTATCAAAATAAATTAGATCCTAACTCAATAATCACCGGAGAGCGCCTTGTACTATGGCACCAAAATCAAGAAAGGAAAGCTGTTCTTTATGCCAAAGAATGACCCGTTTACCTAAATTCGTGAGTTATTTAAATTAAATATTCATTGATTATCAATTGATATTGAATTGTATAGATTTTATATAGGTTACCTCCACATTTGTATCTAAAGAAGAAGTAGTTAAATAATTGCCCTAGAAATCTATTCATTATTTATCTTAATTCCTGGTCCTATTCATTATTCTTATTCCTACTCGTATAAGAGTCCGTGTGAAGACAAAGGCTGACTAAATATGTTCGCACTTTTTAGGAGGTAAATATTTCAATACTGCTTTTTTTTTTTTAATTTGGTCCTAATATAATTATGTCGAACGTTAACAACAATATATTTCAAAATACAAATGAGTTCTTGTTGGTTCTGGGTATATGTTTTGCCCTATTTGCTTTCAGTTATTATCACATTACATATGGAAAGGTTTCTATACAAAAACGATTCTCTTATAAACCATCATGCCCACAGGTTCCACCTCGATACACCTGAGCACACATTTTCCTCCAAGAGCTTCCAAGCAGAGAACAACAAGCAGTGAATGTCTCCACCACAGTCTTTGATTACACTACACGGTTGAGTGCATAGAAATGTAGGGGCTATGAAGCTTCTTGCTAAAAAATGGCCCTCTATGATTGGTTTTTGTCGAAACCTCAAGTGTTCCCTTCATCCAATCAGAATTTTATTTTTTATATCAAACGAAAGCTAACACTTCCCCCTAAAAACACTTTTAGGCACTAGGTCAATAGATAACACAATTCAATGTTATAGCAAGGCGAATGTGGAAAATCTGTTGATAACTACCTATCCAAACACATTTTTTGACCAAAATGTAGGTTTTAAAAGTCAAAACCTTAAGGGCTGGGGTATGAACGTTTGGACAGTATTTATTTTGGGACATTAGAGCACATCAGACATATCGAATTGCATTCTGAATATGAAGAATGTCATTCTGATATCAAATAATTTTGATTTTTGAAATTCGCAATTTAATACACATTTTATGGCAAATCATTAAAATTGATATTTTTAATATTTAACAGTACTTGAAGTAAACTTTATAAATCTGATGATTTATACTTAAAGTGTATGTAGGTGGGATGAAAAGCCGACGATCAATTGAAAATTTGGACCTTTCGTATTGAAGATATGGATTTTTTCCCAAAACACCAAAAAAAAATTAGGTCTTTTGGGAAAAAATCCATATCTTCAATATGAAAGGTCAAAATTTTCAATTGACCGTCGGCTTTTCCTCCCTGCTACATACACTTTAAGAATATATCATTAGATTTATATAATTTACTTCGAGGACTGTTATATATCAAAAATTTGAAAAATATCACATTTTTATAATTTGTCATAAAATTTGTATTATATTGTGATTTAAAAAATGAAAATTATTTGATATCAGAAAGACATGCTTCGTATTCAGAATGCAATTCGATAGGTCTGAGGTGCTCTCATGTCCCACAAAAATACTGTCGAAACGCAATAAACGCTCATTTTGGATCCCTTAAGTGTTCCTTACAATATTTTTCAAATTTAATGACATTAAATAAAAAGCACACTTATATTGTCCATATACTAGAGTCACTAGAATGAGCAATAGTCAACTCTCTTTAAATTGCAAACCTTGTGCAAAAAGTTACTATTTTCGCCTGTTTTGTCATACGGTTGTAAATTCAATAAAGTATGACTTTTAACGGGTTATGTCAATATAAATCGACTTTCGAAAAGTTTTTTGATACATTCATTGATTTCTCAAAAAGTCAAAATCGCAGTTTAACAAATAACGGTTCAAATGAAAGCCATTATTGGGGGCTAATTGTTGTATCACTATGATAGGCCTGACACCAATATAAACACTTGTTTCGGTGACCCAAGTTCATGGTCATTTCTGCTCACGCACTTTGTTACAGAGGGCCTGGAATTTCATATTTCGGTTTCAGCGATTGCCCGAAAAAGGTGGTATGTTTTTGAAAAGCGTTTCCGCTTGGAATGTAGATAGTTATTGTTGCTATTACTCTTCGCGATTTTAATATATGCCCTCTTTAGCCGACAATTTTCAATGCATTTTACACAATAGATACGTCGCTTGCATAAATACCGCTATTTTTAACAGTATCGTTTTTGTTAACCAACATAACATCCAAAAGAGTTCTCAAGACTTTGATGAGACCATAGATACCAAATCGGACTACATGTGATGAACAGATTTTACACTAGAATCAAAAGAACCAGCGTAGGCCCTCTCAAAATGTACTTTTTTAAATATCGCGTTGTGATAAAATGACTGCCTTTTTCCTTGTTTTTTATAACAAGGAAAAGCTTTACTACCTCAAACTTCAAACGTAGTGCTGTCTCAGTGTCCGTTACTGGTTAGTATTATTCCGATTAAGCGATTTTCATGATTTAGGCCTACTTAGCCTACATTTGAGCAACTATTTGCCCACACCGTGTACGAATATATTCCAAATATGGCGCTGCATTCAGTATCACACTAACGACAAGGTTATACTAAGATGTGTAAGACTTTCTGACACTATATTCACGGTTGTTCTAATGGCTATTCAAACTTATGACAAATTTGGCTGGTTTGCGTTGTTCAATACCATTTCACCTAGTCTTGGTACCAGCCGGTTTGTGCTCCTCCGTCACTAACGGTGACGGAGGAGCACAAACTCGGCTGGTACTGAGACTTTTCACCCTGATGTGACAGTGACGTCACATCCGGGGTCACGTCAGTATAAAGCTGGTTTCCACAGAGGAGTAAGATATCTTACTCCTCTGTGCTGGTTTCATACTACCATGCCGGTTGCAATGAGCGGCGTTGCGCACGCGCATTGCATACAAACGGACACAATCAAGACTTGTCATTGGTTGAAACGCTCTGCCGCTTGCCGGGTGTTCGTGATCGCGCGCCATTATCGTGATGATCGGGGATTCCTTTTTTGTGATGTAGGCACCAGCCGAAATGTCTGTTTTCCAGAATGCAATGAACATAACTCTGTACTCCCCCGGGGAGATGATGTATTTTGCGACACTCATGGCGGGAAAGAGATATGAAACGAATTTTATTAGGCGCAGCATCACTCGCTGGAGTTCGATGGCGCTGGTGTACATACGCACGCGCTTAAAGACACCGCATAGATGCGCGAGCGAAACAGCTGTTCACAACGCGTTGACATCACTGCCACATCGGGGTGAAAAATGGTATAGGTAATAGATGACTATGAAACCTCAAACTCGCCCCTCGATAAAGGTTGGCAATTGAAGCAGGCCTCAGTTTAGCGAACTTTGTCTAGTTTAATGCGATGCGAGTGCAAGCGCCGCTCAGACTGTGAAGGTTTCTGGATACCGAATATGGGTTTAGATTAGATTAGATTAGGCCTATATCATGTCCTCTAGGCCATATAATTTATTTTTGGAAAGGAAAGTCTAATCTCGGAGCCTATTCAATTGAGAAGGGACTGGATTTTGTCATAATAATATAAAATTAATACTTAATGCCTCGCGATTTTTTTGATATCCAGCCATAGTATTTTAATTGATTAAACTGAACATAAAGCTATATCTTTACTAGCTTCATGCACTAATTTGCAGACCCGCCCGGCCTTCTACATGTAGTGAGTACCACATTAGATTGTGTTTACAAGAAATAATAAGCGCTGCCTCCTCGAAATTTCTTATGCCATCAGCTTTGATGATTAAATATTATTTACAACTCGGCACCTGTGTTCAAGGCCTTTCTTTTATCTATTGACCTCAAAAGAAAGGATTAGAATGACCAGAATGCCGTCCCTGACCCCTTTCCACACATTAATAATGAGTCGGTAAGCGAACGTGCTACCGTTATACTTCAATGAGTACGTATGGCTACTACGCAGTTCAATGGCCTTATTGTGATCTGGCGGGAGTTTTAAAAGCACGGTCCCTGACTGCGTGGGCATATTTCCGGACAAGGAACAATAGAGACCAATTGCCTGGCAATGACGTCACATGTAATCCCAGTCTATAGTACGATCAGTACGAAAAGTCCAATACGATTATTAATGTATTTTCTAAAATTAAAAGAACCACTTTTTAGCGGGAATTTTTTTAAAGTTACACAGCTGAAGTTGTGAAAGGGTTGAAAGACTACAATATTACGGCTTAAACAAGAATTTCTTTGTTTGGTCGTTATTCCTATAGACTCATCCCTTACAAAAGAGCACTTTTAACTTGATATGTAACCTATCAGTTCATTGGAATAACGAAACAAGATTTCAGTCGCTACATCAGGAAATGAATAGGAGATAAAAGTGCATTGAAATAATGGGCTCTGTATAAAGACATGCATGAAGTAGAAGATAAATTTGTAATTTCCACACGACTTGGTTTCGATAAACGCGGCGGAAAGTTTCCCTGAAAATTGCACGGAAAACGCTGGACTAATATTATGGCTTTCCGTTGTTTTTTTTTTGTTTTTTGTTCCGACAGACTCTGTGGCCTGCGTTTTCTGTTCTCGGGTGCGAGATTTAGTTTTCCGTTGCGATTTCTGCCCAAACGAATAGCTTTATTTTTCAGCTTTTCGACGTTTTCTGCAGCGACGGTAAATGGGCTGTTTTAGTTGAAATCCATACACTCCCTAGTGAAAGCCGTGTATTTAAAACAAAATAAGGCATTTACATGAATCTGTAATAATTATATACTGTCAGTATATAAATGAGATGCATTTGAATGGGGCTTCAATTTCGTCAATACTGCCGTTTGCTTTGTTTTTTGACAGATTTTTCATTTCAAAAATACCAAATGACAATTTGAATGACTTATCCTTCACTTTTAAACATTTTCTAAAGAATTTTATTTTCCTACACTTGCGCTGGGATCACTGAATGTGCCTTTAATCTCCCACACAGTGTGTAGATTTCAAATGGAATCACCCATTCACGTTACAAATAACAGAAACTATTAAGGTTAATCGATTTCCAGCGAAATCGATTTCAATAATTGAGTTATTGGTCTCTGCCTCAGGCGCATAATCTGACTGGGCGTTCAAAGAGCCTTTTTTACCAAATTAATCCATGTGGTTTAATTTAAATTGTGTGGTTCTTTTCTGCGTACACTTAACTCGTTTTGCAATTAAACTCTAATTCATTTCGAAACTTGTCTCCGCGATAGGTACTGATAGAGAGCCATTAGATAATGAAACCTTAGAAACGTGCTAGGTCACGATTAAGGCTAATTTATAATAATAATAATACACATACTTCGAGAACGCTTTTAAAATGAAGAAACACAGCTCCATGGAATAGGAAAAATGCAAGAAGGAGGAAACCTTAGGTTTTCCCGTACTTTTACAGGGATCAGTAAAATTACGGAATTTAAATTTTAATTTCAGTGTGATAAGAGGGAGTTAATAGTGACACACATGGGTTTGTAGTATTACATGTAGGTGTAGGGGTGAGTGTGGAGGTAGGTAGGTGGTTCTAATCACAAAAATATGTGTTTTACTTACGACTGCTTCCCGTAAAATTACGGCAAATTTCGAAATACGGGCGTCCAATAATTTACGGTCCTTTTTTACAGTGGGTTACCCAAGTTGGGCTTATACTTTAGGGGTCACTTTTGTTCAAATGCGCCCAATTGGGTGCATTGGTCTCCACTGAGAACCCATTCAATCGAGATACCTCAAATCCGTGGCACATCCCCGTACACTTTCAACTATGAGGACCCCCTCCCCCCCCCCCCCTCCGTTTGACGCAGCTGCTGCAACTGGTGGTAGTGGTCATCATACAAAGAGTTTCATTTTGCTTATTATATTATCATTCTCAACTTAAATATTTAATATGAAACTAAAAACTTAAAGAGTCCATCGATTAATAAAATGTTCTTGATTGATAAAATGTTAATGTGTCAAACAAGTCTGCGGCCATATATTTAGGGATTAAATCAAAACTCGACCGGCGGTTGACCGGTTACCATTGTTTAGAACAATAGCAACCGGACGGGACCGGCGGTCAAGCGCCGGTCGAGTTTTGATTTCATCCCTTATACATTTTATGATACTTTCTTAGCTCACCAAGAAATCCGCGTCCCGGTTGCTAGAATTCTGTATATGCGCCTGGTAACTCATGCGTTAGCTTAATATTATCGATATTAATATTTTTTAATATTACTCCGGTAGTATTTTCCTTTCACTCTTCATTTGTTGTTTTTGGGTTCATCTTCATTAATTTTGATAAAATTCATTTCATTTTATTCATCTACTCGCTGTTAATATCATTTTTATTACCTGTCGCATTTTCCGTTCATTCTTCTATCCTTTCTATTCTATGTTCGTGTTTATACATTGTACAGGTCTACGTTGTGGAAATCTATCGTTCGAACTGTTGAACTATCTTTTTGTTAATATCTTACATGTTTGTACTGCCTTTACTATCAAAGTCATACTCATTAATTCAATCATGTGGCTAACTCAAACAATTTCTGCAAAGCAAAAGAGCAAACATTTCAGTAAAAATGAGAACTTTTAATGCTTTTAAGCATAGGTCCATTTTTCTATACAACAGTGAATTATGGACACTGACAACAAAACTAGAACACAAAGTAGATGTTTTTCGAAGAACTCTTAGAAGAACAATATCCATCACAAAATTAGACAAAATGACAAATGCTGATCTATATATTATACATACAAACATAGATACTGAACCATGGAGCAAAACAGAGGCGTAGCCAGCTTTCATGGTCAGGGGGGGGGGGGTCAAAATAATTTCAGGGGCACAGCTGGAAAAAAATTGCAGACCTTTGCAACATGAATTTTTTGTTTTTAGAGAGATTGTACATTTTTCGAGCTATCGGGGCGATATGCACGCGTAGCGCACAACAAATTTTGAATTTGACACTATTTTTGCCCATGATCGAGACGAAATTTGCTTTATTGTGACAATGTGTGCGCGCAGCGTGCAAAATTTTTGTATTTTACACTATTTTGGCCCATGATCGGGGTGAATTTTGATGAAAAAGAGGCTCTTTTTTTCTTTTCCTTTGCCCTTTGTCAGGGGGGCAGTCTTCCCCCTGCCACCCCCCCCCCCCACCCCACCCGCTGGCTACGCTACTGGAGCAAAACCATCAAAAGAAGACGACTAAACTGGGTAGGTCATCTATACCACACAGACTCCCAGACGTAACTCCAGCACGCAAGCCCTAGCTGAATTCTAACGTAACACAAAACGCCCTATTGGGCGACCCAAACCAACGTGGGTGGCGCAAATCCAGAAAGAAGTAGATTAACAAACTCTGACACAGACCAACGACAGAATAGCCTAGCCTGGAGAGCAGTAGTAGCGTGCGCAATGGCAACATAGCCGGAAAGCGTAGACGATGATATATGTGGCTTATTTATTTTGCTAGTCGATGAAATAACTATTTTTAAAGAGTGATACTATGGGTACCTTCTTATCGTTGGTTGGTCTTTGATCCATATCCTTATTGCTTCCAATTTTTGGTCCTTTTTGTAAAAAAAAGGAGATAAATCCAGACCCGACTTCAATCATATCCTCAGTCAAGTCAAACCAGTTATTGTAACAATTGTTCAGAGTTTTTGACACAATCAATTTGGCGCGAGTGTAATCTTGACCACCGCTCAATATATTTAATTATGTTCGCATGCCAATTTGTTATAAAACCTAAATCTACCAATAACAAACTTTCTTTTTGCGCAGCCGCGTAGAATTGGTTCAAGTCGTATAAAGGCGACTACAAAAAAATGTGACAATTCGCTCTTTGACTTTCCTTCGTTTAAAATGGCAATAGCAGTCACTCTAGATCCTTTGACCACTTACAGTATGAACAATTCATTGTTTGACTCTGAAAATGATTCGCTGATGTATAGTGGAGATTCAGGAGTAGAAGGAGGAGTGATGCCTTACAACCCATGGCTTGATACATCGTGTTATGAAATGGTTGCAGCGGGGAAGTATTTTCCCGTTGATTTTTCTTTGGTATCACCCGAGCTTTTGATCAATATTGGGGTGTTCTACAGGTTGCACAACTATATCTTAAAATTCTACGTGTCTCCTTTGGTTGCACTTTTTGGAATCCTGATGAATGGGTTATTTCTGTTTGTTTTGGCTCGCGTACGTGAAATGAAAACCGCAACAAATGTCTACTTGGCAAATCTGGCTGTTGCGGACATCATGTTTCTCGTCCTTTCTGCTGTTGATTTACTGCGAACATGGAATAGTAATCCTGGAATTCTATTGCATTTTCCATACTATACAACAGCACAGTGCGTATCGTTTTCTCTGCTGATGAAACTGACTTTCTATGGATCTGTGTGCATGGTAACTCTTGTTACATTTGAAAGATACATGGCAATCTGTCATCCGCTGAAGCATCGTATGATTATTGGTAAAAAATACACCTTAAAAGTTACGGTGGTCGCCTGGATAGCTGCTACTACAATGGGTTCTCTAGGTAGCATGATACACGTGAGATCGGACTCAACGTGCTTTCTCTGGCCACCTGGACTGAAAGAAATGGCACGTTATCATATCGGAGATGTGCAGACTATTTGTTTTTCTCTGACGCTTTCCTGGTATAACGTAAGCTATGGGATCCAATCATCATTTTTCATCGTGAATTTGATTTTGAACATTGTATTATACACGTTGATCGTCGCGCGTCTCGGAAAACGCAATATCGGAGGTGAAGGAAGCCAAGAAAGGCAAAATGATGTGCAACGTGTACGAAATCAGGTAGCAAAAATGCTTATCATCAACGGCACGATATTCTTTATCTTGATGTTACCGTATGAAATTCACACCGCAGCAGAATTCGTTGGTAGTGTTACATGGTATAAAGTTCTTATTGATCCGGTTATGGTTCGAAACTTTGAGTTTTACGGGACTTGTCTTCGATTCGTCAACTCTTCACTCAATCCTCTTATATATGGACTGAGCAATCCGCGATACAGACAAGCTTATCGGAAAGCTTTTGGATGCTGTTTGAAGGCAGAACAGGGTCATCCTGTTGTTAAATTTAAAGAAAAGGTTGTCACAGGATCAACTAATGCAGATGTCCAAACTAATAAATTGTAGAGATTGTATACCGCACACACAAACTGTCGTTACACTAACTCTAACAGAGGCGTTAATTAAGTTAATTAAACTTACGTTAAATTCTAATACGTGTGACCTCATTTGAGGACTTGTAAAGTTGGCCTATTGAACATAATAAGCCTTTCCTATATTTTGTTGCTGCCTTGTGAATTTGTGGTAGGCACTTTAATGCGAGATAAATAGGTAGTCATGTGAAGGTCGCATCTGCATTTGTGGCGAAAATGAGCTCTTATGACATGAAAACGTAAATCAAAAGGCATGTTTTAAGATATGATATGTTAATTAATTCCATAGAAACTAAGATAATTAGGCTCAGATACGACTTACTTGTACGAGAGGTTGATCTTTTTATGGATGCTAGAAAAATGTATCTGCAGGATACGACTTTCGTTCATTTAAGGTAAATCAGACATGCAGACCAGATGTAAGTGAAATCAGACATATTGTTTATAGTAGCTAGATAACATCAGAAGTTATGATGCTAATTTACGTGTAGTTTTAAGCAATATTGCATATGTAAATATAATTAAAGATTCCAAATAAATAAATCTGTTAAGTATATGCTTTAATTTAAAACCACTTTCATGCAAATCCATAGTCTAATTAAATTATAGAAAGGTAAACTTAATACGAAGATGTTCAATTGCGATTTCCTATAAATGCGTGGATTTTTTTCGAGATAGATCAGTATGTGAAATACGTATTTTGTAAATATCATAGATAGTTCAAATTTAATATTTTATAACCAATTATTTAGGAAAAATTGAGGTCTGTGATTTGTTGAATTAGAAGAGCTCCGTAAGAAAGAACTATATACCAATTTTCTCAGAAAAGTCAAAAATTCAAGATTGACCAGTATGTGATGCACCCGACGAAATGGTTTCTTACAAGCGAAATGGATCATGTTAATAGCCACTAGACTCTCCTTCGTATGTTCAATATCCTTGATTCAACAACTCTTCCTATACCTTTGTACAGGAGCCAACCGTTGTTAAACCGTGATGAATCCACACTTTTACTGTAGCGTATACGCGAACGCGAGCGAGACTACGCATTACGCGGGAGCGCGTAAAATTCGTCATGTCTGGAACTTTTGTGCGTGCAATATGCGTGTGCAAGCTTGCAAGTTGAATCTGAGAGCTGTTGAATTCAGTATTTTTCAGGTAGCGGCTAAACATTGCCGTTTTATTCGGTAGGCCCTAGTTTTATTGCTGACTGATATCAACAAAGAAATCATCGAAGTTTTTGTAAAGATGAGTGGCAATGATTAAGTGATATTCCTCGTGAAATAATCGGGAATTATACGATCTTTAGCTTCTTTTCGTTGTTGAAAGGGATTCAATCATGTTTCACCGTTGTTCATCACCGTTTAACAACTCGCGTCCGGCGCGTCTGCGTGGTTTACTTCGCTCGGGCAGCTTTAGCTGCCCTCGCGAAGTAAACCACGCAGACGACGCGGCCGCATCGTTGTTAAAAGGTGATGAACAACGGTGAAACATGATTGAATCCCTAACTGTCTTTAATATATTGTAAAACGGACATTTGTTCATTTTCTACGTTGTCTGCACGTTCATTTCGTACGTGCAGAATTTTCAATACTGGTTAAACTCTCTATCCATACATACACGCTATGTAACAGCGCGCGTGATTGGTCAAGAGCCGGGCATAAACTCTCTATTCATACATACACGCTATGTAACAGCGCGCGTGATTGGTCGAGGGCCGGACATAAACAACGTTTATGCCCGGTATCACGGATATGAGATCGCCGGGTAGGGAAAATGAAGGAAAATCGTGTTTTTAAAAATGTTACCTGTAATTTTTTGTTATTATTTTGATGAAATAAGAATCACAAAATGTCCTGGTATGTATGCGGCCCCCCTCGGGGATAAACAACCGTTTAGATATGAAAATATATGAATGAACCCCTAATTAAGTAGTTCCTTGTCGAAGGGAGGACTGCGCCGGGGCTCGATCTCGCATCGCAAAACAACATCACACCAGAGTCTAACACATTATTAATTGAGCTAACGATTGAACTAACTTGACTGCTAAACAATCGTTCAGAAGGAGATCGTGATATGTGTCAAAGTTAGACAACAGTAATTATTAATCTCGGTACACCCTAATTGCTTTGTCTCTTGAACGCCAAATTTTATCAACGCTATTTTTACAGTATATTTTTGCAACAAGTCCTTTGAAAGAATTTTATGCAAGATCTAAGTACAAATTAATAACTTGTTATAGTATATACAATGAGCTTTCATTTCGTTTTCATTTCCTAAAGTGATCGATAGGTTCGTGCGTTATTCTATTGAACTCATACAGGTTAATATTGAAATTATATGGGAAAACTAAAACTGTATTTCTTATTTTAACAAATTATCGTGTTTTGAGGTATATTTTGATTAAAGTTGTCCAATCGATAGAATAGGAAATATTTTTGTACAAATTATCAGTCTTTGTCTTCACACAATTCTATTCAGATATATCACATCATTTGCAACGTGTGTTAGCAATAACAGAAACTATTAAGGTTTATGAATTTCCAGCGAAATTGATTTAGTAATTGAGTTATTGGTCTCTGCCTCAGGCGTTACAATAGCCTTTTTACAAAAGTAATTCTTGATCTTGTGGTTTAATTTGAATGGTTCTTTTCGGCGTACACTCGATTTGTAACTAAACTCTAATTCATTTCGAAACTTGACTCCGCGCTAGGTACTGATAGAGGGCCATCAGATGATGAAACCTTAAATAACGATACACTATTACCCGGGACTGGCACCGTTATTTGCTATAGTCACGATTAAAGCCATATTATAACATTTGCTGAGGAAGACGCCCTCAATATTTTTCAGAATTCTGTTTTTCACATAATTATAATGTACTTTTTTAACTAAAATACCCTGCAAAAATCAAGACTCTAGGTGCGGTAGTTTAGTCACAATCCGAGATTTTGAATTAAACGCAGGAACCGTCGTTTTATTATTACGATGGAATTATTCAGTCGAACGCGGATGTTCATAACACATTACGTACATGTACATGACGACACACATAAAGGATCATGTCGTAGCACAACCGAATGAAGTGACACGCATTGACGATATAGGCGCTGGTAATAAATTCCAATTTTCTTTGCTTTACTTCAGCTGTTCAGCTTAAAATTAAAAGGGGACATATCGGACAGTAAAAGCTAACATTTTATGGAAAAGAAATACTAATCTAGTTATGGAAATGTTATAACATGGCTTTAAGGTAGATTTCTCAAAAGAAATGCACAGGGCAATTATTGCTTTTTATGGGGTTTTTTTTTTTGAGGGGGGGGCTCAATTTGTAATTGTTTGCTAAACTTCGCTTCTGTATCTTAAAAGCAACTTAACTTGAAGGCGCAAGATGACAGGGGTGTCAATAGTGACTAACCATCAAAATATCGTACAACGAAAGTTAAACACAAGCACATCTTTGTTTCATCTTCTTTTATTATTACTTTTTCGTTTTCTTGTTCTTTTTAAATGGTTGAACTTATTATTGCACTAAATTGAAAAGTTAAATATTGCACATATGAAAATAAATCAGTTTTAGAACTTCTTAATTCTTGGTGGCAACAAATAAGGACGATGGTCATTGCAGAATAACACTTTTTGGTGAAGGCATTTCTCTGTATCTCCTGTCATCAACACAATGAAATTAATAACAATCTTTGTTTAGGTTTTGTTGAGTTGAAACCGCGGCTGTGTAATATACTGTAAAAATATTTGCCCATATTCTGACTGAACTCTTGACACAAAACTGAACAAGTTTTATCCCCTTGTTCTGTTGTTCATGAGAATAAAATACGGTATCTGCCATACTGTATTATGGTTTTACCTACGCAATATTACCCCACTAAATGTACTGTGGTAAAGGCACTTGTGTTGTTTTATTATGTCATGTAAACAGCTTCCTCAGGAATGTGGATTAAGTACGCAATTTGTGAACTTGGCCCGGGAACTTGGCATTCACATGAATGGTACAGGGTTCATAGATTATGTCATCAAAATATATATCTATATTTTGTAACATTAACTTTTCAAAAATCTATAATGAAAACTTTTTAGCTACCAGTTACATCAACCATCCAAACTGAAAATAACATAAAAGGAAGATAATATTAACAGGAATATTGTGTACGTTGTGCGACATCAAGTGACGTCGTCTGCAAACTGACGAATATCTCATTCCTACAAACCGCCCCTATATAAAATACACCAAGCGTCTCAGGGTCTCAATCGTAAACTACTATCAGCTTTGTTTATGTTCGTTATAAGTCAGTTATTAACCAATAATTAGAACGTCACAAACAAACACCCTAGCGTTTGCAAAAACAACTGCTAATCCACGTCTTTACTCTCAGTGTCCTTTCAATAATTGTCACATATATCATTAAGATTGCACCAATGGCTGCCAATCCTGATAAGAACCAAAAGGCTACTTTATAGCTACCAGTCGCATCAACCATCCAACCTGAAAATAATACAAAATCAAATTAGAATTTAAAGAAATAGCTTAATTAGTCAAATATAGTTTAGTTTAGTCAAATATGCAACACTTACCTGCGCACACTGCACCTATTGCGTTTCCAAGTGCGTCGACAAAAACTGCAAAACCAACACCCATTACACGGTGTTCGTCATAAAGTATTACCTGAATAATTGTATATAAGAATACCAGTTGAGTCCCCGAAGCAGTCCCGTAGATAAATTGATAAACAGTGTGGTGCCAATAAGTATTGAAAAATGGATTCAGAAAATTCAAAATAGAGCACGCTGCAAATGCACACGCAGTGATTACACCTCTTTGAATATGAAGAAAATCGGCTATAAAAGGAGGTGCAACTTGCCCAACTAAGTACTCAATGCCAAACACAGTTGGTAAGATGGCTGCCTTCGATTCGCTGAGCCCTGCCTCTAATGCACGAGGTATTGCATGACTAAGAGGTGCGAAGACTATCATGCCGGAAATGAACAAAACAACCAACATTATGTCAAACAAAATGTTTTTAAAAATAGATTTCAGGACCGATAGAACTGTTACCCAATGCCTGCGTATTGCATTATTTTCACATGTCGTCTTCTTATCTGATTCAATTGTTTCTGTGGTTACCGTGTCTGGGAATTGAGATGCTGTTTTAACAGAACTATCAGATGTATCTGGTTTTGAAAAGAGTTTAATTTCATATCCATCATTTATATTGGCTTGATGAACAACAACATCGGCGTGTTCTTGTCGCGAGCCTAAATATCTGGTATCCGACGTCAAATGAATGCCTGAAGATTCCATTCTTGACGACGATATTATAGACAATTCATGCTCTGCTTCAACATGTTCAATGTGATCAATTGCCGGGTTATTATGCGCATAAGTCAATTCTTCGCTTTCACTTGCAGATTTTTCTGCACGTTTTGGCATCAACATTGCTTCGCTGACTATCAAGTGACACATTACAGCTGAAAGTATCCAAACTGCTCCACGCCATCCGTAACTGTCAATAAGGACACCTGTCAAATAATGGATAGCAGATTTGCCCGATTGAACCTCCTGCATATGCCACACCATTTGCTACGGTGAAATGTTTATCAAAGTACTTACCAATCATAACGACGGACGGATTATAGACAAGAGCAAAGCCAAATCCTGCAACAAACAAAAAGTTGAATTGAACCCAATTGGGAACGATACATTATATTGCATTACATTACATTACATTACATAATATTACATTAATCAATTGGCCTTCTCCCGGGGATCTTCTACATAGCGAGTGGTCTTTCTATACATTTGAATGCAAAGTCGGAACAACATGAGACTGCTGTGCAGCGAAATTGTATATTTTGTTCAACTTTGTGATTATATTGTAAATGTTTCCGTCGTTGAATATTTTTGTTCCGTCATCAAATACTTTCAAAATGTTGTTTTTGATAACATATTACAAATTCGGAATTGCAAAATGTGTAATAATATTTTGCAATTTAATTAAGTACACTGTACAGAGACGTGTTAAACCATTGTCTTATCGATGTATTTTCACAACCCCCCCCCATATAATGTGAATATACCAAACCCTCTGTACTGTTTAATTTGATATCATAGGATAGCTACAGGTCTCCTCTATGACGTCATACTATAAGTGCACCATCGAAAAATTTAGAAAAATGCTATCCATGCTAAATATACGGTTTGTAACAGTCATTTATCATGGAATGTTATTGTACATGATTATTATAGCAATCATCAATCATATACAAACCTATCATAACTCCCCAAGTTAGTATAGTTCCTAGAGTTGACTTCATTACCATCGTAGAAATCATACCTACAGCCGCAAGAAACCCACCGGTAATGACTACAACACGGGTGCCAAATATCGTAGCGAGTATGCCACTGATCGGACCTGAAAGAAAAGCACAATGTGTCACCCTGTCGTATTTTTGGTTGCCCACTTTACCAGGGGGGGGGGGGGGGTTATCCATATCGATTTATGTACAAACCTACTACCGTAAACGTTCGCCTAATGGCACACCTGGGCTCCTTTACCTTGGGGTAAATTTCATGTACAAATAGAGAGCCCCCTCCTCTACAAATCCCAACAAGAATTAAGGGTACGTGTCCTATTTGCTCAGTGGGATTCTTATGGGAGGGCACTTTTAGTTTGTGTCTACAATTCCAGTTATGTCAAGGGGAGCCCATATCGCCATCAGGCGAACGTTTACGGTATTCTATTAAAAGTTAAACAATGATGGCGCTATTTATCTAAAATCTTGTTTGCATCTTTACAAGGGATAGACTCTTGTAAAATGGTATTAGAACATCAGCAAACAGACTAACAAATGACAAGGGAATTTTCAAAAACTTTTATCATGAAATGTAAGTATTACTCATATTATTTGGCTAATTTAAATTTAAAATATATGTAAATAGCGCCCTCAATTTGCACCCAAATGTAAAGTTTATAGAATTAAAATTACCACAAAAAGCAGAAAAAGATGAATTATTTGATATAGAAACGAAAATCTATGTTAAAAATTGCTACAAAATATATGTGTATATACAGTTTATTAGTGTGATTATTCAAGTCTAGAATTGAACATTATAATTATGTTTTGTTCGAAAAATTAATAAATGATCACATCAAACAACCTGACTTGATAATTTCGAAAATAGATAAAATAGTTATTATGGTTATATTACTATTTTGCGGCGCTTCTCTGCAACGGCTTGTTGGTCTAGTGGCATGATTCTCGCTTAGGGTGCGAGAGGTCCCGGGTTCAATTCCCGGACAAGCCCCAAATTTTACTTTTCTTCTTAGTAATCATTTTTATACCATGATACCATGATAATTTATTTGCCCCCATCAAAATTCAGACTTTTTTAGCTTTAGGTCATGTTTTTTATACTGGGCACCTAAAAAGGGTGGCTCTGTTGCATTCTTACTCATCAAGACATGTTTACATGCATGTCGTTTATTTATTTGATGTTTATTATGAGCTTGTCTAGTACTATTTTGTTCCTTAGACATTGGCCTTTCAATTTCTGATAC
This sequence comes from Amphiura filiformis, assembly GCF_039555335.1. NCBI lineage: Eukaryota > Metazoa > Echinodermata > Ophiuroidea > Amphilepidida > Amphiuridae > Amphiura > Amphiura filiformis. The sequence continues at coordinate 51,689,853 of NC_092639.1, read as the reverse complement.
AAAAATTTATGATTTTCATTTGTACTAATTACTGTAACTCGTTAAGTCTAATTAGTCAGGGGTGGCTCATGTGGCGGAGGATCATGTGGTGGAGGATCACAATGCTGTACAATGGTGATCCTCCACCACATGATCTTCAATAAACATTATTGATGGATTTCTATTTTCTACTTGTTTCTGTACTTGATCTCGGCTAAATGATATCATGTTTAGCATTCATTGCCTCAGTATTTGTTAATTAGACAATTAAAATTTACTAATTACTTGTTGCTACACTAATAAAGTTCATTGACCTCTATGCATTTGAATAGGGATTTAATGTAGGGAACATTCAAAAGGGTGCTACGGGCAAACAAAACATGATAAAAGGCTCAAATTTCTTAAGCAGACCTTGGTTGTGATCCTCTTTACTTTAGTAAACTAAAAACTAGTAAAACATAGAAGGTTTGCGACAAATCTGAAAGAGCACCCTCACACTCAATTTTGGGCCAAAAAGTCACTTTTTACACAAACGCTTTGTCGAATTCTCTTTTAACTTTCAAAACTGGATTGTTGAGCTCTTTTACATCTAGTTACATACCTCAATCATGAAAATTTGCATTTCCAGTGCAAAATAAGGTGTGTTTTGAAGAAATTTATATAAATATAGATTTTTGACAACCCTGTATCTACATTTTGAATTACTTGACCGCCATGAGTTCCATATGACTGGGTGGGCAATTAAGTTAGCTATTTTAAACAGTTGTCAAATTTTTACATTATCAATGTACGTCGGGGGGTGACACCCCTAACTGAACTAATATTTTCATCCTTATTTTGCTTGTTACACCCTGTATATTTTATGGGTTACCCTGTATAATGACTCCCAGAATTATATACTTTAATTGGGTTCTAATGTAAACTTTTGAAGTTATAGTACCAAACCTGTAAAAGCATGTGATTTGTTTGAAAAATACACATGCAACGCAATTGGTGCCCAACATAAAAAACATGACCTTTAGTTATCAAGCTCGAACTCAATATTACTTTGTATCATAATATTAATCTATAAAAATGTTTGCCCAAGAGCAAAAAAAAAAATCGCTTGACCTCAACAATAACCCCTACCTCGAAGTTGATCGACCAGTTTACCCTGTCCAGGTAAGGTCAAACAGAATTCGCTGTATAAGCGAAAGGTATGGACTTCTAGTCCACATCATTTGAGTGCTTATTTTAGCCACGGTGTTTTAGTGTACCGAGAAAAAGAAGTTCACACCTCTACCCACTCCTTAAGGGCTGGGGTATGAAAGTTTGGACAGTATTTATTTTGGGACATTAGAGCACATCAGACATATCGAATTGCATTCTGAATACGAAGAATGTCATTCTGATATCAAATAATTTTGATTTTTGAAATTCGCAATTTAATACACATTTTATGGCAAATCATTGAAAATTGATATTTTTGATATTTAACAGTACTTGAAGTAAACTTTATAAATCTGATGATTTATACTTGAAGTGTATGTTGGTGGGATGAAAAGCCGAGGATAAATTGAAAATTTTGACCTTTCGTATTGAAGATATGGATTTTTTTTTCCCAAAACACCAAAAAAATTAGGTCTTTTTGGCAAAACAATACATAACTTCAATATGAAAGGTCAAAATTTTCAATTGACCGTCGGCTTTTCCTCCGTGCTACATACACTTTAAGAATATATCATTAGATTTATATGATTTACTTCGAGGACTGTTATATATAAAAAATTTGAAAAATATCAAATTTTTATAATTTGTCATAAAATTTGTATTATTTTGTGATTTTCAAAAATGAAAATTATTTTATATCAGAAAGACATGCTTCGTATTCAGAATGCAATTCGATAGGTCTGAGGTGGTCTCATGTCCCACAAAAAATACTGTCGAAACGCAATAAACGCTCATTTTAGATCCCTTAAGACAACGGAGAAGTAATTTTACAATAGATCCAATGTGTTTGTGCAAAACATCATGTCTCTCTTCGTTTTTGTTTTGCTGCATATTATCCAGAGGAAAATGAGGAAACCCCTGTAGTTTAAAATGAACGTCCATATAGCATGTATAGTCCAGCATTAATTCTGGTTCTGACGAATTATACTGATACACTCGGGGGTTATTCTATGGTATTTTCTTGAAACTCGTGATTATACACTGGAATGTCGTTTTAATGAGGTCATGTATATTGTATTCCAGATTTTGGTAGGTGATCTCAGAACCAAATTAACATCGGAAACGGTAAAAACATTGTTACATTTACATGAAAATATGCGTGTGTGCCAAACGTCAGAGAGATATATTCTTAGATTTACTTAACCCTAATACGCCTGAGTACTACAAAATACTACTTGATATATGCGCCGTTCGTGCGTGCATCCCACGTGGTGTGATGACGCAATCGCCCTAGTGATATTATAGGCATATAAACAACTTTTTTCTTTGTTTTCTCTCTTTATTCCTTCCTTCTTTCCCTTCCGTTAACAAAAAGCAGGGTTAAGCTTGCCTAGTACTCAGTTCGCATTTATACTTAATGTTCGAAGTTGGTAAATTTGATTTGAACCAATCAGCAATCATATCCCACTTGTATCATCAGCATACATTAGGCCTACACACTTACATTTGACAGATTCTAGGAATGAGTCTAACATTAAAAACAAAGTATTGATTGACGTGGAATCCCAATATTTATGTCCTTGAAATCAGAAAGAACAAAATTTATATTCAATAATTGAGACCTGAATTTACTGAAGGTGACTGTAGCCCCCGGGGGGCACTCCAACTTGGGAGGTGACGCGTATGTAGGGCTGTTAAGACCCCCTTTTTCAGCATCGCTGTCACCCAAAGACCCCATATTTTTTACGAACACATGCTCTCTTATTTTTCTTCGATCTGTCACCCAAAGACCCTAACAAGTTCAATTTGAACAACAACTTTCGATTTTCGAGGTTTCTGTGGCGCTGTTTTGGTTCTCACCCAAAGATTCCATTTAATAAAAAGGTCATGTTCTCACCCAATGACCCCATATTTTTTACATTTTGCTCTCACCGAATGCCAAAAAATATGCTCTCACCCAATGACCCCATATTTTTACATTTTGCTCTCACCGAATGCCCCTTAGTGCGAAAGTGCCAGCCCTACACCTATATCCATTTCAAATTGAAGTGCCCCTCGGGCTTCAAATCTACATGCTCAAGGGGTGCCTTTTCAACAATATTTATATGTCGATGGGTGACAAATGCGCATTTAAGCAAAAGTTCCCTTAAAACACCTCATTTGGCTAATTTTAGTGCTTTTTGTGAAACATTGGTATATAGATTGTACAAAACTTTGCGAAGATCACACCCGGGTAGTACGGGGTGTCCTAAAAGTCTCGATACCATTCTGCACCGTGATATCTTTCACAAGGACTGGCCGAGGGGAAATAAAAATGCACATTTGGAAAGATTAAATTCATGCAATTATTTATATACCAAAAACATTATCCGTTTTCCTGTGCAGGATTAGATAGTGCATCAATTCCAAAAACAAATTTACCCCAATATGGTTCAGTTTTGAAATTGTGATTATTTTTCCAAGTGTAAGGATACTTTCTTGGCGCAGTATATATCATTAAGATTGTGCCAATAGATGCCAATCTTGAGAAGAACCAAACGTCTGCTTTATTGCTACCTGTTGCATTAACCATCCAACTTGATCATAACACAAAATGACGATAGTATTTACAGGAATATGGTACGCGTTGTGCAACATCACGTGAAGTCGCCGTCAAACTGCAGAGTGACGAATATCATATTATTATAAACCAACCCTATAAAAACACCAAGCATCTTAGGATCCCAATCGTAAACTACTTTATGTTGAAGTCAGTTATTAACCTATAATTGGAATGTCACAAACAAACACCTAACGTTTGCACAAACAGCTGCTAATCCACGTCTTTACTCTCAGTGTCCTTTCAATAAATGTCACATATATCATTAAGATTGTACCAATAGCTGCTAATCCTGAGAGGAACCAAAAGGCTGCTTTATAGCTACCAGTTACATCAACCATCCAACCTGAAAATAATACAAAATCAAATTAGATTTTAAAGGAACATTGTGTGCGGCGCAATCTATTATTTTATCGACGTGATCCCCGCGTACTGACAAATACCCCATCAGATTCTATAAACCACCCCTATTTAACCCGTTAGGTGTCTGAAACGATTCTGATCATGATTATGGTTTAGTTCCATACACTGACCCGGCCTATTGTTGGTATATAACCTTATATATTCTCTATATGACTGGTCAAATTTGTCTTGCGGTTACCAGTGACGAGCAAGAACTCTAGCAACAAAAGCAACATTTTCAGGTACAGGTGCAACTTTTAAATCTGCATCTTTCATTCGAAGGGTCACTATGTCAATACATTTTGGGCTATCAAGACAAATGAGGCATCATAATCTGCAGAACACATCTGTGTATCTTCAATTTTAAAATTTGATGCCCATCTCTCTTTCGAAGCGATTGGGCCAGACTCTTCCATATAATGCGATTGGGCCAGACTCTTCCATATTGTTGTTGCTTTATCCGTACAATTCTGCCATTCAGTACACTGCACTTTGGTGTATCTTGAACATACGCAAGAAAAAGAAGATCTTCTTCATAATTAAAGTTCTGTTAGTGTTTATCCAATATACATCACTTACCTGCGGACACTGCACCTGCTGAGTATCCAAGTGCGTCGACGAAAACTGCAAAACCCACACCCATAACACGGTATTCCTCATGAAGGATTACCTGAATAATTGTATATAAGAATACCAATTGAGTCCCCGAAGCAGTCCCGTAGATAAATTGATAAACAGTGTGGTGCCAATAAGTATTGAAAAATGGATTCAGAAAATTCAAAATAGAGCACGTTGCTAATGCACACGCAGTAATTACGCCTCTTTGAATATGAAGAAAATCGGCTATAAAAGGGGGTGCAACTTGCCCAACTAAGTTTCCAATGCCAAACACAGTTGGTAAGATGGCTGCCTTCGATTCGCTGAGCCCTGCCTCTAATGCGCGAGGTATTGCATGACTAAGAGGTGCGAAGACTATCATGCCGGAAATGAACAAAACAACCAACATTATGTCAAAATAAATGTTTTTAAATATAGATTTCAGGACAGATATAACTGTCACCCAATCCCTGCGTATTGCATTATTTTCACATGTCGTCTTCTTCTCTGATTCAATTGTTTCTGTGGTTACCGTGTCTGGGAATTGGGATGCTGTTTTCACAGAACTATCAGATGTATCTGGTTTTGAAAAGAGTTTAATTTCATATCCATCATTTATATTGGCTTGATGAACAATAACATCAGTGTGTTCTTGTGTTGAACCTAAATGTCTGGTATCTGACGTCAATTGAATGCCTGAAGATTCCATTCTGGATGACGATATTATAGATAAGTCATGTTCTGCTTCAACATGTTCAATATGATCAATTGCCGGGTTATTATGCGCATAAGTCGATTCTTTGCTTTCACGTTTTGGCCTCAACATTGCTCCGCTAACTATCAAGTTACAGGTTATAGCTGAAAGAACCCAAACTGCTCCACGCCATCCGTAGTTGTCAATGAGGGCACTTGTCATTAACGGATAACATATTTGACCGATTGAACCTCCCGCATATGCCACACCATTTGCAACCGTGAAATGTTCATCAAAGTACTGACCAATCATAACGACGGACGGATTGTAGACAAGTGCAAAGCCAAATCCTGCAACAAACAAAAATCACATAATAATGGTCGTATCAGCACTAATCAGTCGCATCCGGTCTCTCTACAATGCGTTAAAATAGAGTAAACAGTTTGCAAAATGTCACTAGATTGTCAACATCTAGCACTAGTTACGTGCTTATAGTACTGTACCATGCAGATGACAATCCAACTCCTAAACAACCTTACCCTAAAGTAAGCCAAATTCAACTATTTATAGTTTTTTAGGTGAAATGGTCCAAAAATTAGAAAATACCATATTTTAGGTACTAATTAGCATAATTTATGCTTACTTTAGTATTAGGGGATTTTATGCATAGAGACAGAGTGTCTCTTTGGATGAATCTTTATCTCTTGCCCCAAGGAACATCCATGCCAAGTGGGACCTTTGTACTAAAAAATGCAGCGTTCAACCCCTTAGCAAGTCTACTATTATATCTATGAATATTCTCAATCATCCAGGTAGTTGAATAAAGTTAGATTAGGTTATAAATCTTTGCAACTGGACTTACTGTTTTTGTTGACTACAGTATCACGTCATATCTCTGACGCTTCATCAGGCCTAGTGATGTGAATTGGCTCTGTGTTATTGACCTGTGACGTCACGGTGGTAGGAGTGACGTCACACTGGAGTCGCCGAGGAATTTTCCTGATCGTTGGTTCGTAGCTGTGAGACAGGTTGTGTCGTAGTCCCCCTCCGCGATTCAAAGTTGGTTCCTCTCTGTGAACATATATTGCTTCCTTTACCCTCTTTCGAACCACCTATGTTCTTTGTCGAGCACAATAACGTCTTTATCCTCAAAAGTATGCTTAGCTGCTTTGAGGTGCGTATAAACGGATGAATCGTTTAACCCTGTTGAGCTGGGGCGACGATGTTGGTACATCCGTTTATGGAGCGGTTGTTTAGTCTCTCCTATATAATAGTCATCACAGTCCGTATCCTGGCAATTGATGGCATACACGATATTACTCTGTTTACGCTGAGGAACCATGTCTTTAGGGTGGACTAACTTCTGTCTCAGTGTGTTGCACGGTTTTAGTGAGACAGGAATCTGATGTTGTCCAAAATCCTCTTTAATTTCTCAGAGACATCTGAGACGTACGGAATAGTGATGCCAAAATTACGAGTGCTCGACGACCTTCCACCACCTCGTCGAGCACTCGTAATTTTGGCATCACTATTCCGTATGCCAGGATACGGACTGTGATGACTATTATATAGGAGAGACTAAACAACCGCTCCATAAACGGATGTACCAACATCGTCGCCCCAGCTCAACAGGGTTAAACGATTCATCCGTTTATACGCACCTCAAAGCAGCTAAGCATACTTTTGAGGATAAAGACGTTATTGTGCTCGACAAAGAACATAGGTGGTTCGAAAGAGGGGTAAAGGAAGCAATATATGTTCGCAGGGAGGAACCAACTTTGAATCGCGGAGGGGGACTACGACACAACCTGTCTCACAGCTACGAACCAACGATCAGGAAAATTCCTCTGCGACTCCAGTGTGACGTCACTCCTACCACCGTGACGTCACAGGTCAATAACACAGAGCCAATTCACATCACTAGGCCTGATGAAGCGTCAGAGATATGACGTGATACTGTAGTCAACAAAAACAGTAAGTCCAGTTGCAAAGATTTATAACCTAATCTAATTTTAAGTCTACTATTATGTGCAATGAGCAAAATGATGATCAATGTTTTGATTGATTTAATTATTGTTTTCTTTAATGCTGTGTCCGATAACTCTGTAACCCATGCAATTATATATCTTTCAGCATAAAACAACGATTTATTGACATGAATTTGACATGAATGGGGTTTCTTTATTCAACCGGTGGTAAAATCACTATAGGAGGAGCAATATGTTTTGTAGTGTGATGGTTAATGGTAGACTGAAACAGTTGCATGTGTGACTGAGGGATCAGTCACACATAAAGTAAAAAACTAATTAAATCAATCATAACATTGATATCGAGAACATTTTACACATTATGGGTATGTATGGGATGTGGAAGAGTGCAACTTTTTTCTGAAAGCTTCATTTTTGGAAAATGTGATTATTTTTAGCAGAGAAATTGTTTTTGAATATGGAACAACTTTGGGACAGTAAAAAAACGATTCCACTATTCGCAGATTTTTGAATTTTTTAAATCAACAAAACGTATTTCAAGTTATGCAACGAAATGTTTTGTAATTTAAGGGGGGGTATTTCTTTTAAACCCTGTACAGGCGCGTATACAGAACTTCAGTAACCGGGGGCCCATTTCTTGGTGAGCTAAGAAAGCATCATGAAACGTGTAAATATAACATATTGAAGCTTAAATAGTCAAATTTGCTTTTTTAAAAGCTGAAATGGTCAAATATGCGATTAATTTCAACCAAAAATACATGCACGCAGGTGTTTCTCTTCTCTTTTCTCCAACTTTTTCTTCTCTTTTGTTGATACCCTGGGCACGAGGTTGTTTAAAAAGGGCTATATACGCTAGTGCAAAGCATACAATATGCAAGTGGAAATGCAAAATAAATAATATATACAAACACATAGCAAGGCATGACACAAGCATGTATTTTACATGAATAAATGTGTTTGGAGTTTACTTTTGGCCTTTGGTTGGTCATACAGAGATGTGTTTAACAAATCTTGTCTTATTGATGTGTTTTTACAAACCCCATATGGCCATGTGTCTTGAACTCGCCACCCAAAAAAGGTGGTGGAGTCTCGCTCATCCGCGTCGAATGTTACTTAAATGTTGAAATATTGTAAAAACAATTACTAGTACTGAAGCTATAGACATATTTATAACAGCTGCGTTACTTTTTGTGCAGACTTTATGTTGACTCTGTTGCTCAGGAGGCGTAATTAGCTGAAAAAGGGCGCGACACTCAAATAGGGGCGAGTTCAAAACACATGGCCATATATATATTTGTATACAAGCCCTCTATAATACTCTTCTATTTGCCAGGATAGCTACAGGTGTCCTCTATGACGTCATACTATAATTGCACCATCGCGAAATTGAGAAAAATATGCTATCAGCTGAATGAAAATTTGCTCCGCTAATCATGCTAAATATGCTGTTTGAAATCGTCATTTATGGAATAAAGTTATTGCAAATGATTATTATAGTAATCAGCAATCATGTACAAACCTATCATAACTCCCCAATTCAGTATAATTCCTAGAGTTGACTCCATAACCATCGTACAAATCATTCCTACAGCCGCAAGTAACCCACCGGTCATGACTACAACCCGAGTACCAAACATCGTAGCGAGTATACCACTGATCGGACCTGAAAGGAAAGCACAATGTGTATTAACCCTTATCTTACTGGCCTATTTTGTGGTTGTACACTTTGCCAAGGGGCGTTGTTTTTCCCTACACTCTAAAAGCAACTCCTCACAAATGAATAAAATCTGTTCATATTTCACAAGTATGACCCTCCGGAGGGGGACAATCTCTTCATAATCAAGAAAATTTCTCTTCCAAATGAATCGGATTGTCACATCAAAATGACAAGAAACTCATCAAATTTGATAAGATTGCTTTGTCATTTGAATAGATTCTTGTCAAAAATGAATAGGTTATTATCAAAAATGACCAAAACTTTGTTTTCTCCGAGTGGGATATAACAGAACCATTTCAAATTTAAATGGATAATCTTGTCAAATAATGAGTTGGAGATATTTCCAATTTAGTAAATAGTAAGTTGTTAAAAAGATTGTCGGCTCAGAGTGATAATATTCCTGACTAAAATTAACAATACTAGCGGTCACTCGTGCTTCGCGGTCACAATCTTTAGCGGTCACAGCCTCGGCGGTTGGTAAATTCTACTGACTGATATGTTGAATGTGTAAATGTTCTGTTTCGTTAGTGAGATTATCATTTAGAAATACAAAAGCGAGGTGGATTGTACACATCATGTAGCAGAAAGATGCAATCAAAGTCTTCATAGGTCATCATGCCGTTATTGTTAACTACATGTATGCACGCAACACAGGGGCACTCACATATGTAATTGACCCGTACTAGTAGCGCTGTGCTGTGGGTATAGTGAACTAGTTAGCGTCATATATCTAAAAGTATAAAAGCTCCGATTTTAGTACTTGCTCTATGTTACTTATTCTTTTCAAAATATCTTGAATTTTAATCCGGTACAAGCTTTAATAACGGGGGAGCATGCATTTGTATGAGAAAGGAAATATACCATATTATCCAAACTCCCGTGTTAATCCAATGCACATTTTGCTTCACCGGGCCGCCCTGACTTGGTCGCGTTTGGAAGAGGAGTGCCACCAAACCGTAATAGGTACAAATTTAGTACTTTCTGTCAATCAAGTATGATAAAATTTTCTACATGTCAATCTTTAAATTATTAGCATAGTCCTTATAATAACGGTGGAGCGCCTTGATGAGTAAATGATAGCAAACCAGTGAGAAATCCCCAAAACTCAGTCAATGGAGCTCCACCCGAACATGTCAATAGCGTCATTATCGATTGGATTAGTCGACCGTAGCGGACAATTCGATCGCGCATTGGATTAATATTATCACGTGGTAAGAAATGTGCATTGGACAATCGATTACTATAATGGTTTAGTACTGCATATTTCGGTTTAATCTTCACGAAGCGGGTTTATGGTTGAAAAGGTCACGGTGAATTTGCCGTGGACAAAACTGCACTATGTGTATATGACACTAGGTATCCGAGGGAACTGACCAAGTTCTAGGATAACAATTGACATTTGCAGAGTGAGTTGCGTAGTATTTTGTAAAATAGACAGCTGATATTTTTCATAACTTGCTGATTGTTTGGTGGAGCACGGGATCAAAAACAAATGAGTATACTCTATTATATCTACCTCCAGTCACTGGCACTAGCTTTGAAGTTCAGCGTGTGCTGCGTTGGTTTCTTAGGTTTACATGTGGCACGTTGATCGCGCGCGTAAAAGTATGTACACGCACCAAGTAACGCTAATTCTCGCGTTTAACAATACTATGCGCCACCAGCGGTTGCTCTTGGCAGTAAAATTTTTGGCTCCAGAGTCGACATCGCCGTTATATCTGCTATTGAATTTTCACGCGAGTGTGATAATAAATATGTTGAAAACAGCTCCACGAAGTATTCCCTGTGATCAATAGATCAAAATGGATCTACTATAATTGTAAATTGTTGTTTTAGTGTGCATTCGCATGTAACATCATTATAATGACATTTAAACCCACAATGATGCATGTTCCTGTATGTTCCTTTATTGTATTTGTATTACGCGGGCTTTGGATGTGGACATTTTCCCATGATGCACTGCGTATTTTGGCCTCGACCCAGCGACCGTTTGAGGCGCATCGTATTGTGAAATGCGAGAATTAGCTAACACATGACAAAACACTGAACTTTAAAGCTAGTGCCGGTGACTAAAGGTAGATATATACACTGTAGGAAATTTTATTCAGAAAAATGAACATTTGAGTGTACAGATTTTTATACCAACCCCATTATACTATATATTATTCTATTTGGTAGCAAAGGATGACTGTAAGCCTCCTCTATCCAGTGCAATCAAAATAAGCACCAAACGTCTCCACATGACGTCATGCATGATGTAAGTGAGCCATCTCAAAATTTAAGGGGCGCCATTTAGATAACAGTCTAAAAGGATTTAAGAAAACATTACAGAAAGGTCCCAATATGCAAAATATCCTGCTCGCTACACTCCCCCCTCCCACTTTCGACCTTAGTAAAGTAGGACCAATTTACTAAATTAGCTTGTGTAATTTCTTGTGTAATAATCTGAAATCTTACTTGCAACACCTATGACGAAGCTATTCATAGATACCATCATACTTGCTTCTGCGGATGATGTACTGAATTCTCGCTGCCATTCGACGAAAAAGAAAGTTTGAGATTGATAAAATCCGTACTCTACGAAACACATTAGAAAAACACTGACAATAACCATGTAGCCCCATCCACCCTCGCGTGGCTTTGTAGTAGTTTGATGAATTTGGTCGCCAATGTCTGCCATTTTGTTTTAGTCGTCTATGTTTCCATCCATTCCCTCCATTGAATGTAGATTCGTGTCACTATTATAATTATTATTATACAAACAGCTGTACAAAACAATCTTATTAGCTAGTTTCCTGCATTTCGAAGTTTAAGTGACCTGATCTGAACTAAAATAAACACAATACATGTCATGAATGTGTCTCGCTTTATATTGCATTTCATTTAGCGGTATTGTGGAACCTTTTCAGCCTACTGTAAGTCTATTCAGTATAAGATGGCACATGACCATGCTCGTTTTCCACGTATATGTTCATAGTTTTATATCATGAAATGACATGTCAAGTTATAGCAACATTCACTATTAAAAGATACCGCACATCTTCCAAATGTTTGATACCATTTGATCCTTGTCTCCCCTGTGGACCCTGTGTACTTTTCCAAAGGTCATGTGCCATGTTATAGTGATGTGATATTTGATATGCAGTTCCCGTCTGGCACCAGAGATCATCATGTATTGGTTCACATTAGTTTGAAACTAGAGCTGCAGTGGCTCAGGAGCCACGAATATCGTTTGGGTTATATGTGGTTGGAAGTTTACTGTATGATTCCGTTATTCCTATGACTTTTATAATGTATGATCTTGTAAAATAAAAAATGTTTTGAAAACATGATTTTGTTTTAACTTGCACCGAAATGGAATTAGTTACATTTGCACATAGCAATTGTGAAATATAAACACTTTTATATACACTTTTTGTGTCAACACAAAGAAAACAGTTCGGAGTAAAAATTCAGCTTAAGGGGGTACTACACCCTTGCACAATTTTGTGCCTATTTTTGCATTTTTCTCAAAAATTATAGCGCATTGATGACAAGTAAGATATGTATATTATTACACTACAACTACTGCACTAAAAATTTATTTCAGCACGGACAGCAGTTGTGGAGTTACAGTCAAATATGAGGGAAACCCACTATTTGATCAATAAATCAATAACTACTTGCATTGAGTTGCTGAATTTTCAGTGCAGTAGTTGTAGTCCTTGCCCCTATAATATACATATTTTATTTGTCACCAATGCGCTATAATTTTTGAGAAAAATGCAAAAATAGGCACAAAATTGGCCAGGGGTGTAGTACCCCTTAAGTATAGACGTGAAATTAGAAATTTTTGTTTCTTATATTTTGGAAATTCGCCCCGTTTTTCGAAATATTAAAAAAAAAGCATGTGAAAAGGCAATTTTGTCACTCTATGCAGAAATGCACATAATGGTGTATATTTTGGTTTAAAACAAATATTTTGAAAACATTAGAAAAGCTTTCCTAGACTTCGATGCTCTAAACAATAGTGCAAAAAGTTAAGCTTTTGCTTGCATACAGGGTGAGTCAAAATGAAGTAGACTCAAGTTTGTGGCTCTTCTGTACAAAATCTAGAAGAAATCCACTGTAAATGAAAACAGATTTTGAACGTCTAAATTAAAAAATGAATTGTTGTATTTGCTAACTGAAAACTCGAGTTATACTTATTTGAATAAACCATCCATTTTTGTAGCTGCATGCGGTTTTTCTTCCCAAGCATGTAGTCATGATCATGGTGGTGTGCTGACTGGTATAGCGCGATATTCAAATACAACAAATAAAGATGTGTGACAGGGGTTGTTTCGATCAATAATTCCTAGCGGGTGCATTATGGTCTAAAGGCGGGCCTTAATAGTTCTTTTTTAATTTTTCAATTTCAATTTCATCATATTGCACTGCATACAAACAAACGAGCCAAGTACAATATGATATGGCACTTCAATAAGGCTGAGTATACATAGGAGTATACTATTCGGGTATACTGTGCACGTTTTGCAAACAGTACATATTCCTTTCAGCATGCACCTAGATTTATATTAACGCTTTGAATGATAAATTTTTAATTTCATCAGCAAGCTTTATTATACACGAGACAAGTATACACATACAATAACACAAAAGTTTAAAAACATTAAAATAAACACTTTTAGCAGTTTATAACCTAGACACAAGGATACTCGACCAGCGAGTCCTTGGCAAGGGAAATAATGAGTACATGGAGCGCAAAGACATCATGACTCAAAGGATGGAGCACGGAAGACTTGAAAGCAGAAAAGATGGATCAAACGCACTCAACCCCTCCGTGCCACAACCACAAACGCACCCGATGTCCATGGGTTCCAGGCACTCGGTTAAAATACAATGTGAAGCTGTGGAAAAGCATCTAAAAGGCAAAAATATATATGATTACAATTTAAAAATATCTGGTTCCTGCCAGGTGGGTTCGAATTTAGAACAGAATATGCTAAAAGAAGTACAAAGCGCAATTTTGCTGAGTTGGTCACGGATGTTTTTTTGCACTTTCTTTAAGCAAGTTAAGGGTCTAGAATAGAGATTTGATTATTTATGTTCACCCAGACATGTTACACACAGCACATTATGTGTTTGAAAGTGGGGGCAGCCCCCAGTCGAAAAAGTAGAGGTGCAATTGCCCCCCCCACCGGTTCCGCCGCCGATGAGTGCGAGCCTCAAACTTGGGGACATCAAGCCTGATAACCTGGGAAACATTTCTGGAACATTTTGCAGGGGTCAGATACCTCCAAACAGCAAACACCAACACACCCGGACTAGGTTTGAGGTTTATAACCACAATTTGGATCTAGTATTTCTATATTATGAATGCAGTGGCTGCGGCCGGAAGCATTACATTTAGAGGGCCCGTGCATTTCTTTTTTCAGGTAATCCCCATTTTTACTCTCAGTGTAGAATGTAACAAACCCCATAAAGATAGCATAAACAGCTGTTAATCCACGCCCATTTTCTCTTATTTATTCTATATACCAATGCAGTGGCTTAGGACGTATTAACAGTTTGGGACCAAGTATATTTTTTTTCAGTGTTACTGTTTTCAATTTACTATTTTAGCTCCGAATTGATAGGTGCGCGGGGCTCGCAAAAAAACGTGTAACTGATTTTGGTCAAAAAACGATAATTTTAGGCAATTTTCCATTTATGATTTGTATTGGGAACGTGCCCCATGGAAACATTCAGAAAGGTCATGTCCCCTGCTTCCGCTGCCTATGTAGGCCATATCAATGAATGTACCATTAAGATTGCGGCAATAGCTGCTAGCCGTAAGGAGAACCAAAAGGCTGCTTTATAGCTATTGGTTGCATCAACCATTCAAGCTTAAAATGAAGTGTTTAAAAGAATATTGTGTGCGTTGTGCAACATCAAGTATGGTCGTCGTCAAACTGCAAACTGACGAATATAAGGCCAAAAAAACATGTTTGTTTCCTGTAGCAGGTCAAAAAAGTCAAATGCGAAATGCGGTTTTTATTTTTATTTCTTTTTATTTATCCATGTTTTCAAATGACAAAAATGCATTTTTTGCTGCAAATTGGAACGGAAATTTACAGTGGGTCTCTCTGACACGCACACAAAAATGATGTTCAAGAATATGTATGTCCCCCTTTCAACCTGCAGATTAAAAAAGGTATTTTAAAAAATGTGTAACGTTTTCTCTAGTAGTTTTTTACTATGCTCGTTTGTTGTGTAATGTGTAAATGTTACTAGCTGTTACTCCAGTAGTGTTTTATATTTTGTGTGTGATTTTTACGTTTTTGGGGGGTACTGAATTCTAATGCGCAAAATAAGCCGTCAAAAACGTAATGCGCGCGCTACAGGAAACAAACTTGTTTTTCAAAAGGATTGTTTTACATCATCTTCAGCCTATCACAACATATCTTGACCATTAAAAGTTGAATAATTCAAGTTTAAATATGATGCTGACTCAAATCAATACAGCATGTGCATTGCTAACCACATGCTATCTACTGAAGATAGCAACATTCAGATATGAAAATTAGGCAGGGCCTAATTCTTTGCATCTCAATCTTTTAGATTGCATTTTTTGAATTTGCGCTGACCTCGATCTGCAGCACGTTGAACATCGCTCTCGTAAATTCTGCTTATTTTGTACTTAATTCGCTGATTTTGAACTTTTGTTTTTCAACTAGTATAATTGTAACTCTTTTAATGAACTTTGTTTGCTACGGACTTTCTTCATCTTGAGGTTTACTGAATTATCATTGTTTTATCTTCGTGTACATGATGATTTGTCTATATGGATCTACAGTACAGTGTACTTTCACGTTACCCGTGTTTTAATACGTATCAGTGTTTACATTACATAAGAACTTAGTGAACTTTATTATCTACTTGTATAATGAGACCTCTTCTGTATCGATAACTTGCTTTTCTAAGTAAATTAAGTGTGATCAACCATTATTCCGTGTTGAACACGCCATCATGGATGAGCACTCCTCTTTTCAAACCAAGAGGATGTCGTGGTGGATGTCACAAAAAGCGTCAAATAATGACTGTCTATAACACTAACAGTATCCCAAAATGCAATGCACTGGCTACTGGTCAGTCGGGAGTTAACACAAACAATCTCATCAATGTGAAAATAGATTGAGGTCAGTCCCATAGTGCTCGAGTACGATTTGCCGTGTGGAATGCACGTTCAGTGAATGCAAAAACCAAGTCTACTTCATTGTGTGACTTTGTTATTTCTAATAACTTGGATATATTAGCAATAACAGAATCATGGCTAAGTGGGGATGAACGAGATAGCCGTGCCCTTGCTGACATCAAGAACACCCTTCCCAATTATGACATCCATCCATCACTCGCCTCGTCTTAGTAGAGCGGGTGGTGTTGCCGTTCTCGTCAGGCAAGGTTTTAAAGTTAAAATTAATGACATCACAGAATTTGCTTCTTTCGAACGTACTCGTATGGAGTTGAATGTTTCATCGGGCTCTACATCACTTTGTCTAATTGTGATATATCGGCCCCATCCAAACAAAAAGAACAAACTCACTTCTGCAATGTTTCTGGAAGAATTTTCATCACTGCTTACAGATCTTCAACTTGTGTCTACTCGCTTGCTAATTACAGGTGATTTTAATGTACATGCTGATGATGCTAATGACCGCTTAGCATCTAGTTTCCAAGACATTCTGCAGACCCACGATCTTCAACAACACGTACTTTATCCAACTCACATCGGTGGACACACCCTAGATCTGCTGATCTGTCGCAAAACAGATGATCTCGTTTCATCCATCTCTGCTCACGACCACCTGCCATCTGATCATTTTGGAGTGAAATGTCAGATCAACCTCACCCGGCCACCTCCTTCCAGAAAGTTCGTTCGAAGTCGCAAACTCCGTAGCATTGATATTGATCAATTTCGGTCCGATATTCGTGCGTCCCCTTTGTTATCTTCAGACTGTCATTAGATAGCGTCGATTCATACGCTGAGAAGTATGACTCTATCTTGCGTGATCTACTCGACCATCATGCTCCTGAGCTTGAACGTAGTGTTATCCTTCGTCCGCATGCACAATGGTACAGTGACGCTCTTCGAGCAGCAAAGCAGGAGAGACGCAAACGTGAGAGGCAGTTCAAGAAATCTGGACTAGCTGTTCATAAAGAACTCTATGCTGATCAGTGTTTATCGTATAAACAACTCCTCGATGATGCTAAAACATCTTATCATCGTAAAGAACTTGCTGATGCTGATCAACATGATTTGTTTCGGGTTGTTGACAAGCTCGTGAAGCCGAAGGTTGGTACCGTGTTGCCAGCTCATGATTGCTCAAATGAACTTGCTGATCAGTTTGCTGATTACTTTCATACTAAGATCAGCACTCTTCGCCATCGTCTGAATTGCTCGCATACGACTTCATCTGCTCCTATATGCTTACCAGATGCTACTTGTTGCACTTCATTTGAGACTTTCCAACCTGTTTCTGAAGATGAAGTGTTAGACGTGATCAAACAGTCTCACATTACATCATGTCTACTTGATCCATTACCTTGTATTTTCAAGGAAAGCATCCCTGAACTTCTACCGATAGTGACTAAAGTTGTCAATCATTCGCTGACATCTGGTTATTTTCCAGCTACCCTTAAGCACGCTGTTGTGTCTCCTCTTCTTAAGAAGGCTAAATTGGATCGTGATGATCTTAGCAACTATCGTCCGATCTCTAACTTGAAGTTCCTCGGTAAACTAAGTTACCTTAGATTGTGGAGTTCCCCAAGGATCAGTTGCCGATCCGTTAATGTTTATCCTTTACAGTGCTCCTCTCCAAGATATCATTACTTCCTACGGGATTTCAACAGTAGCATACGCTGATGATACTCAACTTTACATTACATTTAAACCAAAAGATCGTGAACATGCTATCCGTGTTCTTGAGAAATGTATCGCTGAAGTAAGGCGATGGGCCGTTGAGAATAGGCTGGTGTTAAACGATTCCAAAACCGAGCTCCTTTATATCTCTTCTCGGTTCACCACCGTCAACATGCCTTCTCCACTTTTAGTCATAGGCGATTCCGTCATCTCCCCTTCATCTTGTGCACGGAACCTTGGCGCCATATTCGACTCCAACCTTTGCATGAAGGATCATATTGACAGTATTTGCAGGTCTGCTATGGCGGCCATACGGAAAATAGGGCAAATACGTCATTTCATCGACGACGAAACCGCTGCCAAATTAGTTCACGCCTTTGTCACCTCTCGGCTGGACTCCTGCAACGTCTTAGTCTATGATCTTCCTGATTCCTACATCACAAAACTTCAGCTGATCCAGAACACAGCAGCCCGGTTAGTCGCTCGCATTCCTCGATCTCAGCACATTACCCCAGTCTTACAATCGCTTCATTGGCTTCCCATCAAGAAACGTGCAGCTTACAAGATCTTGCTCATGACTTACAAGGCTGCTCTCAATCAACTCTCCCCTCAATACATCTCCGATATCGTCACTTATTACAAGCCAGTTCGCAATCTTCGTTCTTTTAACAAGTTATCTCTGACTGTCACATGTCGTCCATCAACCAAATTCTATGGTGAGCGTGCATTTATGTATGCAGCTCCTTCACTCTGGAACAATCTACCGCTTCAAGTTCGCTCTTCTATTACGGTGTCGTCCTTCAAGAGTCATCTGAAAACACACCTTTTTAATATTAATTAATATTTGTTTCAACCCTGCCTGTTTTTCCATCTCACAGGAGCGAGATGCTGACCATCTCGTTGAGAGTGAAGTGCTGGTAACCTCTCCTCTCCAGGGTTATCATTTCTGCGTGTTATTTCTGCTTTGTTTGTGGCCCTGCTGCATTTGATTGAGCGACTTGCTGATGAAGCCGCTGAGAGTGAAGTGCTGGCAATCTCTCCTCTCCAGCAGGGCCCCCGCCGGTCGGGTTTGTTATTTCGAGTTCTGATTCTACGGGCCAAAATCCACGCTTTTAAATCATCGTTTCAATTATATATGTATTGATGTAAATTTGATGATATTTAATCTGTATATTGTGAAATTGCTGTTTTTGAATTATTATGTCTTCCCATTGGGACCTGGATCACTATTTTGAGTCTCTGGGGTGTTTCGCCCGGGGGCAATTTTTTCGGCTGGCTCGGGTGGACGATTGTCTGTTTGTCATGTGCTGGTACGGTTGTCTACCTTGGTCTGTCGGGATGATTTTCGAGTCGGGCATCATTTTCCTGGGGATTCGACTAGTGATTTGGATTTTAGTGTGTTGTTTATATCATGAGTTTGTTCATTATAATATTATGATATTTACTCTGCTAATCTGTTTTTCTTTCAAGTGTAATTGCTTTATAATGTTTTTAAATATGTTTACTATAATTCGTATTGGTTGTATCTGCCTATTAGAATATGTACTTTTGTAGTTTTTGCATAATGTATTTGTAGGTTTAGTATCTCTGTTCAGCGCATTGAGGCCTGGCATAATGCGCTATATAAATTGCTTTATTTATTTATTTATTTATTTATTTATTTTAATTGTGTCACAGGGCACGTGTAAAAGTTAAAACAAATGTTAATATATCCAGATCAATTTTCAAGTAGGCAGCGCCATAATTAAACTTACTTATGGATACCAGCATCCCTTTTAAAGGTTTTTTGTTCGGGGTTTTCTTTGTTAATCTTGCTTGTAAATAGTCATAAATGCTTAAGGGATGTCTTCTTTCACTTTATCCGAAAATAAGATTACCATAGATTAATAACACAAAGATATGCCAGGCCCGTGCTCTCTGTTTAGCGTACTTGAATTCAACTGACGCCGGTACAGCGTTCAGACCTGGTGACATCACTCATCTTACGCGCGATGTCTCTTTTGCGTACGCTCGCGCTATTTGCGCCATTTTTTGAGTTCGCTCCTGCATACCTGACTTAGCGTCGACCATAGGTAACATGCCCACATCCCGTGGTATGACGAATACTACCCTATACTACTGCACCAAGCGTCTTAGGATCCCAATCGTAAACAACTATACAAGCTTTGTTTATGTCAGTTATTAGGCAGTTATTAACCTATAATTAGAATGTCACAAAGAAAACACCTTAACGTTTGCACAAGCAGCTACTAATCCACGTCTTTACTCTCAGTGTCCTTTCAATGAATGTCACATATATCATTAAGATTGCACCAATAGCTGCCATTCCTGAGAGGAACCAAAAGGCTGCTTTATAGCTACCAGTTACATCAACCATCCAACCTGAAAATGACACAAAATCAAATTAGAATTTAAAGGAATATTGTGTGCATGGGTGGGCAATCTATTATATATCGAGGTGATCTCTGCGTACTGACCCCATGAGATTCTATAAACCACCCCGTTTAACCCGATATGTGTCTGAAACGATTGTGATGATGATTTATGGTTTAAATTAGTTCCTCGTCGTATTTCCATGCATCGCCCAGGCCTATTAGTGGTATATAACCTTATATTCTCTACTACATGACTGGTTAAGGATGTCTTGCGGTGACCAGCGACGAGCAGGCACTCTAGCAACAAAGGCAACATTTTCAGGTACAGGTGCAACTTTTACATCTTTCATTCGAAGTGTCACCATGTCAATACATTTTGGACTATCAAGACAAATGAGGCATCATAGTCTCCAGACTACACCTGTGTATCTTTTTTGCTATTTCAGCTTTAAAATTTGATGCCCCTCTCTCTTCTCTGTGCCAGACTCTTTCATATAATGTTGCAGCGGTGGATCGCTACTGTATACATCATCCACAGTGAGTCCGTTACCTTCCGGGTATTGAAAAAGCCGGTACCGACTTTAACACCTGAGTGGGGAGAGGTAGAACCTTGCCTAAATACATAACACATTGACGCCGCGGGGACTTCAGGCATTTAAGTTTCTTGAGTTGAATAGGATAATAGAAGACGCAGAACAAATTGCCCCATCTCTTACAACTCTTCATCTTCATTACTGGTCCGGTCAAGAACTTGTATTCTGCCATTTTGGTCCAGTACATATTTTTGCTTCTGGTACAACGTAACCCAGTACTATCTGCCACGTAGGGGGAGTGGATGTATATTTACGTGCTGGTCACCCCACATCATGTTAATATATGTGCATACCTCAGAGATCATTGCAGAAGCGTCCACGTAGCGATCCCTGGCAGATTGTTTTATCTGTACAATTCTGCCAATCAGTACACTGCACTTCTGTGTATCTTGCACATGCGCAAGAAAAAGAAGATTTTCTTTTTATATTAAAGGGTAATTACACGTTCTGTTAGTGTTTATCCATTATACATCACTTACCTGCGGACACTGCACCTGCTGCGTTTCCAAGAGTGTCGACAGACAATGCAAAACCCACACCCATTACACGGTGTTCCTCATGAAGGATTACCTGAATAATTGTATATAAGAATACTAGTTGAGTCCCAGAAGCAGTCCCGTAGATAAATTGATAAACAGTGTGATGCCAATAAGTATTGAAAAATGGATTCAAAAAGTTCAAAATTGAGCAAATTGCAAATGCACAAGCAGTGATTACACCTCTTTGAATATGAAGAAAATCGGCTATAAAAGTGGGCGCAACTCTCCCGATTAAGTTTCCAATCCCAAAGACAGTTGGTAAGAGGGCTGCTTTTGATTCGCTGATCCCTGCCTCCAATGCTCGAGGTATAGCATGAGCAATGGGTGTGTAGAATAACATGCCAAATATGAAGAAAACAACCAACATAATGTCAAACAAAATGTTTTTAAAAATTGATTTCAGGGCCGATAGAATTGTTACCCAATGCCTGCGTATTGCATTATTTTCACATGTCGTCTTCTTATCTGATTCGGTTGTTTTTGTGGTTACTGTGTCTGTGAATTTGTGTGTTTTCCTCACAGAACTATCAAAGGTGTCTGGTTTTGAAGCGTGTTTAATTTCTTCTCCATCATTTATATCGGCGTGATGAACAATAACGTCAGCGTGATCTTGCCTTGAACCTGAGTGTCTGGTATCTGATGTCAATTGAATGTCTGAAGATTCCATTCTTGTCGACGATATTATAGACAATTCATGCTCTGCTTCAACATGTTCAATGTGATCAAATGCCGGGTTATTATGCGCATAAGTCGATTCTTTGCTTTCATTTGCAGATTTTTCTGCACGTTTTGGTCTCAACATTACTCCGCTGACTATCAAGTGACACATTACAGCGGAAAGTACCAAAACTGCTCCACGCCATCCATAACTGTCAATGAGGACACCTGTCATTAATGGATAACATATTTGGCCAACTGAACCTCCCGCATATGCCACACCATTCGCTACGGTGAAATGTTTATCAAAGTACTGACTAATCATAACAACGGACGGATTGAAGACGAGTGCAAAGCCAAATCCTGCAACAAACAAAAAGCACATAATAATGTCGCATCGGTACTCATCTGTCGCATCCTGTTTCTCTACAATGCGTATCAAAATAGAGAAAACAGTTTGAAAAATGTCACTAGATTATCAACAAGTGACGGTTCTCCCACAACTGTAAAATCACGTACGTGTGAACATCAAATAAAGAATAAAGGCTATTTTTTGTAAATCGAGTACAAACAGCTGCGCGAAGAAGGCCATTAACCCTAACCCTACCCGTGGTTTTTGTGCTATCGGAAGGGAAAGAAGGAACGAAAAGGAGAGAAGATGAAGAAGAAAGTCACTTGGCACCCCGGGATTCGAGCCTCGGACCCCTCGCATGCCACGCAGAAGATCCCCAGCATGTAGCTACACAGGTGACGCTGGCCCGGCCAACGATTCCCTGGGTATATATGACTTCGTCTGATTGCGTCATCAAGTCCCGTGGAATCCGTGCACGCAGAGCGGTTTTAATAGTGAGCTTTAGTGAGTCCTAGTTGGGTTAGGGTTAAGGAGGCATATAGGAAAAACATGCATATAGCTTAAGGTTTCGGCGTGCTTGGTGGGCATAAAATGGTGCTCCTCCACACGTAAGGAGAACTGTGACGGAACCCCTTGCTGAAACTGTTTACTTTGTTTTGATACGCACTGTACTGTATTTAACACCACGATCAGTCGGCATATCTTAGTCATATATTAGTGAACTCAATTGGGAGCGACACATAACATTACATTACATTACATTACATTACATTACATTACATTACATTACATTACATTACATTACATTAATCTACTTTATCTATATACATTACAGGCACTTATTGAACTGACCGCCCCACAAAGAACGGAACACGTAGAAAAATCATAACAGGTTATGTATTAGTAATGACCTCATATAAATAAACTTCAAAACTATTAATCGCATTTGGTATTTGAAATCACTTTTATTACGGTAATTGGGTCTTACCTTCATGTAAGAGCATGATAATTTTATATACCCAAATAGCAATCAGCAATCATGTACAAACCTATCATAACTCCCCAAGTCAGTATTATTCCTAGAGTTGACTCCATTACCATCGTACAAATCATTCCTACAGCCGCAAGCAACCCACCGGTAATGACTACAACCCGAGTACCAAATATCGTAGCGAGTATACCACTGATCGGACCTGAAAGAAAAACATTATGTGTAAAGATCATCTGACTGGCCGATTTCGTGGTGGCACCTCAGCAAACAGAAAAATTTTCTTAAAACGTTTATCCAAACGTCGGGTTATATAAAGATCATAAAAGATCATAAATACGTTTTTAAAACGTTATTGTAAAATATTTTGGGCAAACATTTTTGCAAAATATTTTGTCAATAGTTTAATAAAGAATGTTAGCATCACGTTTTCAAAAATGTTTTATAAAGACCCTTTATATAACCCGACATTTAAACCGTTTCTGTAAAATGTTGCGTGTTTGCTGGGGCACTTTGCCAGGGGGGTCTTACCCGTACACTCTAAAAATTAACTCCTCATAAATCCTATTCAAAAAACTTCTCTTCTTTTCCAAATGAATCGGATTTTCTGATCAAAATGACAAGAAACTTATCAAATTTGATAAGATTGCCTTGTCATTTAAAAAAAAAAATTAATAGGTTCTTTGTCTTCTCCGAAGGGGATATGACAGAACCATTTCAAATTGAAATGGATAATCTTGTCAAACAATGAGTTTGAGATATCTTTAATTTAAATAGTTATTTGTTAAAATAATTCGAAAACCATTCATTTTCATAAGATTATCGGTTCATAGTGATAATAATTATACCTGATCAAAATGAACAATATATCTCATCAAAACGAATAGTTACGGGATCAAAAATAAATGAGTGGGGATTCTATTCAGAAAAATGAATAGTGTGAAATTAGAATTGTATTATTGCACAGCTTACTGCTTACTGCTCCCATAACCCTATTGGGTCGAAGGGGCACTGCATGGCAGACCGCTCCACCACCATCCTCCATCTGTCTCGGTTTTGTGCCAGGGTACCGGGTTTGAGTCTGTGAGAAGTTCACCGCAGCCCATTCTCTGATATTGTCCATCCATCTCTTTCTCTGCCGGCATCTTCTTCCCTTTTCCTGCACTGTTCCCTGTAGGATCGTCTTGGATAGGCCACTGGGTCTTGTTACATGGCCATATACCACTTTAACTACCTTTTCTTAACAGTAGACAGCAGGTCCTCGTAATTTCTCATGTGTTGTGATATTCTTCTGCGCACTTCTTCGTTGGTGATGTGGTCAGTATTTGATATGCCGAGGAGCCTTCGTAAGCATTTCATTTCTACAGCTTGGATCTTTCTCAGTAGTTCTGCCGTCAGGGTCCACGACTCACACGCGTACAAAAAACTGAGTGCACTAGGGCATGAAGTAACCTTAGTTTGGAGTTCAGAGTGATGTTTTTGTCTCTCCAAATCGGTTGCAGTTTTGTGCATGGGCAGCTGTTGTCTGTGCAATTCTGGAGAGGATTTCTGGTTTGGAACCTTCTTGGCTGATTACGGCCCCTGGGATTTGAATTTCGTCACTGTGTCAAGTTGCCGGCCACTGACTGAGATTGGTGTTTTTATTTCTCCGTCATTATTTTTCATCAGCTTTGTCTTCTCTCCACTTATCTCTATACCATATCTGGTTGATGTTGTGTCCAGCCGCTTTACGAGGTCTACCAGCTCTTCTTCGTTTCCTGCTAATCCGTCAATGTTGTCAGCAAACATTAGGTTTGTGATTGTTTGGCCTCCTATGATGACTGTTCCACAATGGTCTTCTAGTGCTTCAGTCATTATTCTTTCCAAGAAGATGTTGAACAAGGTAGGAGATAGCAGAAAACCTTGACGTACGCCAACTGACGTGTGGAACCATTCTTCGATTTTGCCTTGTGTAAGTATTGCGCTGCTGGCTTTACTGTACAGTTGTTGGATTGATTTGATTAGCTTCTGGCCCATGTTGTAGATCTTCATTGTGGCCCACAGTGCGTTGTGCCATGCACAGACAAAGGCTTTCTCTTTCTCTTTAGCTTCTCCTTTTATGACACATGTCCAATATGCCCTCGGTAACCCATGGTTGTGTTTTCCTGCGATGTTTCCCAAGAGTGTCTCCATTGCTGCCTCAATCATGATTTCATTGAATTTTGATGTCAACATTTCGGCACTGTCGTTGTCTTTGAGCATCAACAAGGGAGTAAATTTCCCACCCACTGTTGGTTTGAAGAAATCAGATATGTTGGGGTCCTTCAGGTCCTTCAGTCTGTCCAGACTATTTGGTAGTCTTTAACCGGACTCGGAAGTTCAATAGCACCATGTCATGGCCGCTCCCAATGTCTGCATCTGGATAGGTCCTTGTTATCCCTTTGTTAATTCGTGACTGAAACCGCTTCTGCACCAGTATACAATCGATCCGATTATGGTATCGTCCATGTTTTCCAAGAGTGTTGGCAAGTACCATGTTGTTGAGTCTTGTACATTCCAACAGCATTAGCCCTCTTTCATTGGTTTCAGTATTGCAAGAGGTGCCACGGACTTCATCCCAGTCCTTCAGTGCATCCTCACCATTTTTCATTCCAGCCCCCCCCCCCTCCTGAATGATCAAAATGTCCTTCTTTTTTTACTTTGTAGATGACTTCCTGCAGTTGGGTGTAGAAGCTTTCCACATGTTCATCATCATAGTCTGGCGTTGGCACATATACCTGGATTATTGTGATATTAAATGGGGCTGCTTGCAGCCGAATGGTAATGATTATGCTAGAAACTGGGCAGCATCCCAAAACAGCATTCTTGATGCTCTTGTTGACAAGAAAGCCCACTCCATTAGCATGTTTGTCAAGCTCTCCACTTTAGTACAACACATGGCCTTTCTCTGTTTGATGTTCTCCGAAGTTCTTCTATCTCATCTCGCACAGTCCCACAATGTGCCAAGTACATCTCTTCAGTTAGTTAGCTCATGGAGTTTCCCTGTTTGGGCGAGTGTTCTAACATTCCTTGTCGCTAAATAAGATCAAATCTCTTCCACGGATCTTCTGCGAGGAGTTTGCACCAGTATCACACTTTTCACGTCTGTTCTGGTGCAAGGCAGATCGCGCAGTACTTGTTGACCCGGACATCGACCGATCCGGTGTGTTTTTCCGCCATAGCGGTATAATAAGGAATTTGCACTTAAATTGGGTGCACTGTATCTTGAGTCTAATCTTTTCTATGGAAAATTCGCCGATATCGGCATAGCTTTATAAATGTAAAGATTGTTTCTACTAGAATTGGGTTTTTTTCTTAAAGAAACATTTTAACCACAAACCCAAACTGGGTGTTATGATGTGACTAAATTGGGCTATGAGTGTACCATGTTACAAAGTTGGCAATAGGTATTTCCCTCATTTGCATTAAATTGCTTATTTATTACTTCTTGTGATGGCCTTCAACAAGTGGCTATTTTCATAAAAAGATATGAGGTTATTATTCTACTTGAAGAATTTAGGCAGATATGAAATGTGCTACATATGTTTTTTTGTTCATGGATAAAATTTGCTGTAATCAACCAAATCTGGCGAATGGCCCATTTTCAGTGCAGATTGACACCTGACACATTTAGATTTGACGAAAATATGACAATTTCTTTTGAATTCGCACTTATCAACAAAATAGCAATGAAATCACCCTGTCCCCAGTGGTCAAAGTTCCATAAATATTAAATTTAGTAGCCAGTAGCATTGTTCATCTATCCTTGATTTCATTAAGGTGTTCAAAAGATGCATAGAGCTGGAGACCAGGGCTGGAGAGTGGCACAGCCTCTTACATATTTGAACGTGTTCCTAACGTTTTCCTTCAACTTAAGATAGTAATATTATAATATAAATGGTACTCAAAAACATCAGTTTATTAAATTGCTTACCCACCATTCGACCTGCGCTAGTCCAAATCTTACCCACCATTCGACCTGCGCTAGTCCAAATCTGGAAAACACTCTTCAGTCCGACACTGCGCTAGTCCGAAACTGAAAACCATTGCGCTAGTCCTATTTTCAAAAACACTGCGCTAGTCCGAATCTAAATTTGGAAAACATTGCGCTAGTCCTATATTTGGACTAGCGCAGTGTTTTTCAGATTCGGACTATCGCTGTGGTTTTTAGTTTCGGACTAATGCCATGGTTTTCAGTTTCAAAAGATGCATAGAGCTGGAGACCAGGTCTGGAGAGTGGCACAGCATGTGTGATTTTGGCAGGCCGAGAGGGGGGCTCATAATTATTGCACATCCTCTTACATATTTGAACGTGTTCCTAACGTTTTCCTTCAACTTAAGAAAGTAATATTATAGGGATTTTGTGTAGTCGGACTAGCGGCGTGTCGGACTAGAGGCGTGTGGGACTAGCGGCGTGTCAGACTGAGCGGTGCACCCCGATCAAATACCCTTATCTGCCATATACATTTGTTCTGGTTTTACTGCTACATTTGCCCGCCCAGCGCGCGAAAAACATTTTACCCCCCCTTCTACTTGCCAATTAATTGTTTAACCCCCTGTTGACACACCCACAACTTTTTAACCCCCTGTTCAGAACTCTAAAAATGTTATGACCCCCCTACATATGATATTTTCCAGCAACCCCCCCCCACCAAGGTATTTCTGAACACTCCCTTATCCCTACAACTTTACCCTACGCCAGGGCTCATAATTACTGTGTAGCCCTTAGTAAAATAGGCCTTGTATAATTTCTTGTGTAACAATCTAAAACCTTACTTGAAACACCTATGACGACACTGTTCATAGATACCATCACACTTGCTTCTGCGGATGAAGTACTGAATTCTCGCTGCCATTCGACAAAAAAGAAAGTTTGAGTTCGATAAAAACCGAACACTATGAAACACATTAGAAAAACACTGGCGATAACCATGTAGCCCCAACTACCCTCGCGTGGCTTTGTAGTAGTTCGGTGAAATTGGTCGCCACTCTCTGCCATTTTGTATCACATTGCTATATCAGATATATAGTCGTCTGAGTTTCCATCCATTCCCTCCATAATATTGAATGTAGATTCGTGTTACTATTATTTCTATTTTTAGACTATACAAAACAATAGCTATTCAACCTTAACTAGTTTTCTGCATGTTTAAGTGACCTGACCCTGAACTAAAATTAACACAATAGTTCGAAGGGCGAACACCACTAAATAAAGTACCATTTATTTATTTATTTATTTATTTATTCTTTCTTTCTTTAACCAGGGCAACCCCTTCAGTATGCACTGATCTCCAAGGGGACCCTGAGTGACAATTTACAACATACAATATAATAATAGAAGTTAATTACAATTAAAAGCAATGCATGGAAGCAAAAGTTAATACATTTACATGATTGTACATCAGGTCAAGTAATATTACATTATACAGTAGCTTACAGTAATAGAATTATAACATTGTACAAGTTTGGCAATCCAATAGAAAGTAAAAGACACCAAGTTGCATAAATGTGTGGAATTTGATAAATCAAATAATTAAGTCTATCACAATTTTGAAATACAGTTTTTAAAAGTATGAACGGTCATTGAATCAAAGTTTCCACGGATGTGGTTTGTTTTTTAAACAAATTTATTTGATCTTGTAATATAAAATTGGTTAATGTTTCGAAACATGATTGTGTGTTATATTAATTTTGTAATGCTTATGCATAACTTGCATCTAAATGTAATTTGTTCCATTAGTTATGTTAATAGGTGCACAGAACAATTGTGACATGAAGTTATATATTATGACTTTAAGTCCCCCATAGAACTGCATGTTGAATGTCCAGTGGAGAGTGATTTCACCTTACCTTGTTATTATAGCTTGAAATGGATAGAAACCTTCTTTTTTTTTCTTTTTTTGATTACAAAATATTATCCTGCTTTGCCAAATGAAACATAGCTGAATCCTAATCGAATAAAAAATAGTTCTAACTGGCAATAAAAATCAAATTTTAATATTTGGCAATTTTTTGGAAATGAAAAACTAAGACTTGTACTAAGACTACTTTCAACTTTTAACTTAGCAAATTACTCATGGCATGTACTCAACATTTCGTGCCAGGTCTTTGAATTTTCCCTCAAATTGCCAAACTATTAAAATTGGACTTTTATTACCAGTTAGAACTAACGAAAGGATTAAGATTTAGCTATTATATGTTTCATTTGGCAAAACAGTAATATTTTTTTTAACCAAAGAGGAATACGGTGTGGGGCACATAATGAGAATACCAGCTACATGATAGTGATCCTGATGGCAGCTGTAGCTGTCGAGAGCACATAATTATGTAGGATGATAGCAATACTGTACTGTTTTTAAACTCTGTTTAAAAACTCTGATGACATAAACATTTGTGCGAGCGTGTGCGTACCCATAAACACGTGCGCGCTCGTCTGCGTACTCATTAACACGTGCTTGTGCGCGTGCGTACCCATAAACACTTGCGCGAGCGTGCGTACCCATAAACACTCGCGAGCTCGCGTGCGTGCGTATAAACACTTGCCCGCGCGCGCACACCTTTGCACGTTTGTGCTCTCAGTGTCATGTCCTTGCCTTGTTCAACTATCGTGTGCTCAAGAATAATACAAATACCACTAAGGGAGTGTTCATAAAATACTTGGGGGGTGGAAAAGTTGGAACCTCGGACGTCAAAAAAATATACATCATTAACAGTGGCATAGATTTCTTTTTGAAATTTGGGTTGGAGAAAATTTCTTGAAGTCCAGTGAATCTAGCACCCGACAAAATAAGTTTATGGTACAAATGCGCGCGAAGCCCGCAAAAAATTGCCATATTGAAGCTAAACCGAAGAAATATAGTACAAAACTGGAATTAATTTGCGCGAAGCGCAAAAAAATTCGCACTTTTTAGTTTTAAATGACCAAATATGGGGTTGATTTTGGTTAGAAACTCATATACAGGCGTCAAAATTGGGGGGATGATTGTATGGACCGTCCCCCTATCATAATATTGGGGGGAGGGGATTTATCCCCCATCCCCCGCAATCTACCCCTATGGTCATTAACTCATTAGCTAAAAAATACCGTTTGGAGTTATTACTCATTGGAGTCATAGTGTTACACCCAAATTGTAAAGTGAGCCATTTTGTCAATGTAGCTTGAGATTACAAAATCGAATACGTAACATTCATATTTTTTCAACCCCCCCCCCAGCAAAGTATTTATGAACACTCCCTAAGGGATGTATAGAGGGCGTGTTACGAGCCGTACTTGACTCAAGGCCAAAATCACCTTTTACCCGAACTCACACGAATGCACAACACAAATACACTGTTTGATTAAGCTAACATAATCTAAGTCTTTAATTGAAAACAAAGTATGCTTATAACAACAATTACAATAAAATCACACAATCAGTTTTATTCTATAGGTACTTAACCAGCGCTCTTCTTGTTGGTGATTCTAGAGTTCTTGCAATGTTCTGGACGACTGATGTAATATATCCTTATTCACTTGTCCTGCGAAAATCAGCGAAGTCCATAGTACACTTGCCTTTACAAATCCTTGCGTATAAAATCCTCATACGAAAATGATGATGCTTCCTCCAATCTCCTTTGCACTGCTATCTCCACAAATATATCTCCTTGCGCTGCTTTCTCCACAAATATATCTCCTCGCGCTGCTTTCTCCAAAAATGGTGTTTCTTTCACCAATCACTCTTTTTCCAGGGAACAGGTTTCTTTAACACAGCTCCGCTGTTTTTGACAGATGCGTGGGCTTCACAAACGCAGCAAACTCCAGCAATTTAACAGAAGAACTTTTAATCCTTTGATGAGGAAGAGCACTTTTGTGTGCTCGCTGTCTTCTTCGTTGCTGTATTAAAATTAGCTCAATTATTGGCTATATGAACTGGTTAAAATGTACTTCTTTTTTGAAGCACAAAGACCATCACACACATGTGGAGTATCTTAATCTCCCATGGCTTTCTGTAAAGTCCCAACAAAAGCCTCCAGCTTTTTATATCAGTACTCATACAAAAAACCCATCATCTATTAATAAACCATTACTTCAATCACATTTTCACAACATTGCTGCAATCTTGCAATCCCAAGATTAATTATACACATTCACCTTTCACATTACATCACTTCCTGAGGGGTTTTCCTGATGGTGCAATAATGAACCGGGATTTCCAAGTTCCAAACATAGCTCTGACTTTGTTTACAATAATTTGGGGAATTCCAAAAATGACTTTCCACACCATTATCTTGCACGTACAAGGGGGTTTCCCATCTCATGAAATACTTTCAGCTTGTAAACAAAGTTAAATAATTAAATTAAATTACTCAGGGCACATCACAGGAGTGTGCCTGTAAGAGACACAGTCATCAGAAAAGGACTAGCTCAGATCGCGCGCCAAATAAGTTAGCAGTTCAGAAATTGCAATTTTTCCCAGCCTTGAAAAAAAAAGTAGGCAGAGCTGGGAATTGAACCTGGGACCTCTCGCTTCTGAACTCAATGCATTACCACTAAGCCAACTAACTATTTGCTGGGAGAAGTTTCAGAGTAGTCCTTTATTTTGCTGAATAGAATAAATCAATACTGATATTTATCTAATGTACGATATTATTCAAATAGAAGTTCCACATAAACTAGGAATATGTGAAATGGCTATCAATCGATCAATCAATCAAGTTTTCAGTTTTTAAGTTATCAACAATCAATGTTGAATCATGGAATGAACCGATGAATCATGGAATATTACTAATTACTTACTAATCTACGAAGTAAATAAATAAGTCAGTAAATAAACAAATAAATAAATAGGCATAAATAAATATATAATGCAGAATGCAGTTAGTATTTTAGTTACAAAATTCCAAACATTCTATTACTTATAATTTTCTTTATAAGAGATCAAGTAAACAAGGTCAGTCATTGGCCGGCTTGCTGATAGATACAAAGAGATATCTCAAGCAGGTGCCAATCACAGCACATGTTTGATAATGGCCAACCAACGTATCCGTATTAGTATAGTATATAGGCGTAGACGCAAGCTTTTGAGATATTGATACGGCGCCAAAGACTACAGCTTTACCAAACGCAGCTACGAACCCTGTATACAGAGGTAAATTACAAAGTAATCATATCGTAGAGAGACCAAGTTGAGCGTTCGAAATAGGGCCGGTCAGCCGGCCATTGGCCTGTTACTTTTTGGCCTGGCCGGTAACTTTTCTGACTTGCATCTATTTGCTGTCCCGGCTGGCCGGTAACTTTTAAAGGTTAAGCCCGGCTGGCCTGTAACTTTTTGAGGCATATTTCGAACACTGAATTCTGACCAACCTAGAGGAATATAACATTCATTGTGAGCCAGTCTGCATTCTGTTGCCTGCAAATGCCGACGATCAGACTGAAATTCTAAAAGGAGCATTTCCAGATATCAGCGTTAATTTCACGGTAAGCTTAAAACGAATTGAAAACGATAAATTGCAGTCACAAATATATATAATATATATGCATAATGTTAATAAATCACCAAAGCGAATGGTAACGTAGGTATGTGGTGAAGATTTGTCTTTGGCATGTCGCTTTTTTGAAATATCACATATCAAATTTTGGAAAAACGTCCCAAAATTTAAAACAAACATGAACCTTCTAAAATAAATACATATTCGCACCCGGCGGCCCAGACACTACCTACTGCTGTGATTTGGGTTAACTCGTCGAATATTTTTTCAGTTACTGTTTTCAATTGACCATTTTAGCCCCAAATGAAGACGAATTTTGCTAATTAATAGGCGCGCGAAGCACGTATAACTGTATTACTTTAAACCAATTTTTGGTCCAAAAACGGTGTTTTTTGGGCTGTTAACCGTGTATACGAAATTTCTGGCGCAGTTATGTATCATAATTATGTAATGCGACCGTCATAATGATATTATTATAAGCATTGTAATTAATTATTATAAACATAACAATAATTATTGTAACATAATGACGGTCACTGTGACGTCAGCCAAGGGCCCGGTCAGGGGATATTTGTACATTTTTGGTATCAATGGAAAGACGATACACCTATCTATCAATAATTGGTACCAAATTCTTAGACATTTTATTCACAGGGAGGTGCGGGGTTGCAACTACCCTCCACCCTTCGTAAGACATGTAAAGATGTGCTTCAAAAATATGCATCAGTTTGACGAGTGTTAAGAACAACTTACTTTCAGTTCAACGAGTGTTTTTACCAACAGTTGGAGGGGCGGCGATGGGCTCACCTGTTTATCCTATTGTGACCAACCTATTTACGGGACATTAAGCAACTGGCCATTAATACCGCTCCACACAAGCCTAAGATCTGGTATCGTTACGTCGACGATACCCTAACGGTAATGCACAGAGATCACTTTACAGAACACTATTAAGAGTTTATTAGTGCATCCCAAAGACAAAAGAGAAACCAACAAGATGTGTGAGGTAGTTTACAACTTCGACTGCAAGGGTTGTGAAAAATTCTACATAGGCGAGACAGGGATAACGTTTGGCACACGGTTGAAGGCCTTAAGGAACACCAAAAAGATGCAGAGAAAGCAGAAACCAAGAAATACACCCATGCAAGACGGAAAGAATCTACAACAGAATTCAACAAATCAGCAATTACGGACCACGTCACTGCCGAAAACCATGTGATAGATTGGGAGGGAGCTACAATACTTGACAGAGAAGCAAACCAGTTCAAAAGAAAAGTCAGGGAGGCCATATGGATCAGGAGAAAGGGGCCGTCACCATGAATCGGGACATAGGCTCATACACTCTATATCACGTATATGACTCACTGCTTGCACCATCACACCCTGGGAATGAGGCTACAGCCGGTTTCCGCGGGAGAAGCAGTGAACCAAGTCACTTTTGAGAAAGCCATCATACAAGATGGTGAAAGCTAAAGACGTGAGGAGTTTACTGGATTTGTTTGCATAATTAAACCTTTGATATTTTAATCTTACTTGAAACACCCAAGTTGACCCTGCACATGGACACCAGAACACTTGTCCCAATGACCCCTTTCTTTCAAATTTGTATACCAAAATGACCCTTTTGCTTAATTTTATACTCAGACTTTTTTTCCTTTTTTAAAAGAAAAAAAAAAGAAAAAAAAGCGCAGTGATTTATAGTGCGCTACGCACAGGGACAACGCCTAGATGTTGATCCACAAGCCTCAGCACACTTGTTGTCGCTGACCACTATGGCCCCACATCATTTCATAAACCATTTAACAACAATTCAGGGACTTTGCTGCTACAAGGATCAGCTCCCCGAGTTTCGTACGGGTTACAACGAGACAATTAGCAGTAAGTTCCTTGTCCAGGGGAATTTAAAGCTAACTCAAATTTTTCACGAGAGCGTACTAGGCACAACCAGGGTTCAAACCCACAACCTCTCGCACCATAGTCGAACGCTTTATCAATTGAGCTAACTTGACTGCTTTAATAAAATACCCAATGAGCTCCCTTTTCAAACTACATTATTTTATAGGCGATAATCCCCTACTTCCAGAAGCAGAAGAGACCCGGCACTTCTAAAGTCGAGTGCTCTCCGGCAATAACGTTACGTTAATACAATATGATCAATTGAGCCTGATGACAAAATAATCTAACAATCTAAAATCTTACTTGAAACGCCTAAGACGATACTGCATATAGACACCAACACACTTGCTTCTGCCGAAGAAGTACTGAATTCTTGCTGCCATTCGACGAAAAAGAAAGTCTGGGTTTGATAAAATCCCAGGGTTATGAAATACTGTAGAAAAACACTGCCGATAATTATGTAGCCCCAACCACCCTCACGTTGCTTCATGGTAGTTTGGTCACAACTGTCTGCCATTTTGCCAAAGTTATCTGCATTCAGTGTATTAGATTCATGTCATGGAAAATGAAGTTGTGAACCGTACAGACTTTTATTCAAATTGTGCACTTAAATGGAACTTTTTGTTCCGCATGACCTATGTGCCCAGACTGATCAAAACACCTGTTTGTAAATATCCTGTTTGTAAAACTCATTGCTTGAAGCGTGAATTATGTGTGAGAAAGATACTGGTAAGATTTAAAACGCTGTCTCTTGTATACTATGTTATCAAATTGTTGCTTGGTTTAACAGTCATGAAAGTGCATCGAGACCAGTATATGTAGCAGAGACAATTAACCTCTGTTTAGTATGTATAACAAGGCATCTCATTCATTACTTTTCATTTGAAGTGTATAATGCAGAAGCTTGTGATCTCAAAATTATTTTGGGACATTTACCTACTTTGAAGATCAATGTGCAAAATAATTTAAATATTCAACACTATAATTACTTAGTATGTGCAAGTGCACCCCAATTTAAATGAAAATATTGTTTGTACACTACCATGAGTATGTTATCAACAGAAATACAGCAATTCAAAGCAAAGCAACAGGGCCTGACTAAATTTGGCAGGTATTAAGCCTGTTTACAACACTGTTTCCTATCAAATAACACTCTACAATCAATTTGAAACAGGGCAAAATTTTCAAAGCTGATTTTCTCAAAATGGCCAAAATGCAGATAGGACCTTGTGGCACCAAGCCCTCGAATTGTACATTTTTTGTACATTTTGACCCCCCTGAAAACCAATGTCAGACATTTTGCCCCACCATCAACTTCAGGTATGTTGAAAATATGTCCTTGGACAACATTTCTGAGAGATATTGGCTTGGAGTCTTGATGGCTTTAACACATTAGGTTTGCCTACTCCATAGAGTTGTACACATTGTTGATTTCGCATGTAATGACTCTTAATGACACATCATTTGAAAGTCTCTTTTGCGTACGTTCGCGCTATTTGTGTTATTTTTTTAGTTCGCTCACGCATACCTGACTTAGCGTCGACTATAGGCAACATGCACACATTCCGCGGTATGAAGATTACTAAACCACTAAGAGTCTTAGGATCCCAATCGTAAACTACTACACTACGCAAAAAAAGTTTCTTTATGGTTAGGAAATTTACCCACTATTAAAATCTTTTGTACGTTTGCTAAATAATCGCATGCGGGTGATTGTCCTTCGCATTTTGCCACCTCAATCACTACTCTACGACACTCCTGAGAAAAGATATGAATGTTTAAGTAACACGAGGTCGAATAAAAATCCCCTTTAAAAGGGAAGGCCAGCCTCAATGCAGAAGAGGTCTTGTAAATAGTTTGGGTCACCGTGAAAGGCATTTTTAGGATCACGCTTACATCCATGTTACATGACAGTTCACCAAACCATCAATGGTGAGAACATGCACACTGAAACAGCAAAAAACATTAACTCATATAACTCCTGTCAACTATTTAATTCATTACTGCAAATTGTTCTGTATTTTTGTCTTTACTGCTTTTTACCCATGCTTATTATTAAAATCAAGAAATACACTGCAGTTGTTAGTTAGTTCGCTATGTAAACCCAACTTACATGCACATTTTATTTTAAAATGATTTTATATTATTTCGCAATGTATAGTTTACTATAAAGTAGATAGTGGCAAGCACATGATAAAGGACTGATCATTCACTACAATCTTCACATTTAAACTGTATTTTTTGAATGTGTTGATTGTTAGTCCGAAACTCCTGCAATTAAGCTATGGACATGGCATCTTACCTACCCCATTCTATAATAGTCTGCATTGTGTGTTTTCTCAGTCTTCAATCATATTGTTGAATGTAATTTTATGAATCAAATAAAAAAGATAGTGGCCTCACTTTAGTTATGTGTCATTTTACAGTATTTATAATTTATAAAGTAAGACAATAATTTATTTATTTTCTATAAGTGCATGTCAAAATATGGGATATATTGTTCAATATTATAGCTAGGCCCTAAAAACTTTATTTTCCATCGGATTTTCCCGTTGAAAAGACAAAACTGATGTTAAAGATAGCAATAATATCATCAATAACATTTTGAGTCAATTTTATCCATAAAACGATACAGGATAGGATTACTTTGACTTCAATGTGGTCCATATGAGGATTTTGATTCTACAACATTATTAGATCTGTTATCAACATATCAATTATGCACTCACAGGCAACCAAACATCATGCTATGCTCAGTAGTCCACTGATATGACCTCGTTCCAGTGATCATTCTCCGCTAATTACTAATTGTTGACCATGTCATTTTTTTGATATGCTGATTGCTGAACAAGTTTATGTTTATATGTAGGCCTAACCTATGATAACTTTTAAGTCATAATTAATTCAAACATAACTGTGGCAATACTCAATCGTTTTCGTTCGTTGAAACGGCAAAACATACTTTCTTTTCCTTGCAAATCGAATTAGCAGACATCAAAAACATTTCCACCACAAGAAGTAAAAAAATAATTCATACCAATAGAAGAAGGCTATAATCTTAGCTAATCTTTAGTGTACACAAATCCCATCTCAGAATTAGATACCAGCCCTATGGGCTGGCGAAAAGACAAAACTGATGTTTATGATAGCAACTATTTCATCAATAGCATTTTGAGTCATTTTTATCCATAAAACGACACAGGATAGGATAGATAATTACTTTGACATCAATATGGTCCATATGATGAAGATTTTGATTCTTAGATCTGTTATCAACATGATATCACGCTGTTCAGTGGTCAAGGACCCCGGATCATAGGTGATGTAATTTTCGTCTGCTGACCATATGATGCTGTATATTAACTATTATTGTTACATTTTAGGCCTATATACCTAAAACTGTTATAGTCATATTAATTCAAACATAACTTTGGTGATACTCACTCGTTTTCATTCGTTGAAACGGCAAAACATACTTACTTTTCCTGACAAATCGAATTACAATAATTTTTAAAAATTCCACCGCAAAAAAATTTAAAAAATAAGTCATTCCAATACCAATAAAAGTTAATCCCTTGAGCAAACAGACCCGATCCCAGAAATATATACCAGCCCGCGAATGGGCTGGCGAAAATTAAAATTGCAAAAAGGCCTATTCAAGTTTTCAGCATAAAAGAACACAAAAAACAACAACAATGCAGATAACATTGTTTGTTTAATTGCTGAGCACATTTCAGGCATCATACTGCCGCTTCCAACTTCACTTAAAATTAATCTCTTTCTTTACCAGTCTTTCAATACTTTGTGTGTACACCGTTGGCTTCCCTTACAGCAGCCACGCGGCGTCTCATGCTCCTAATGAGGAGTCGAATTTTACCTTGCTCAACCCCGTTCCACTCGTTGATAACGATGCGACGCAATCCCACCAGAGTTGTATCTGCCATTATCTTCTTGTTGACTCGTCTCTTGTGTTGATCCCAAAGGTTCTCCATGGGGTTAAGATCAGGGCTTCTGGAGGGCCACTCAAGTGTCTCAATTCCTTCTGCTTCCAGGAATGCAGCTGTAATCATGACCTGTTTTGAATCCCTTTTCCAAATCCATCTCTCAAAACGTAAATTTTCTTAGTACCCACTCACCTTTGCCTTAGATCATTCATCTGCACAATAAGCAAAGGATTATCCAACATGCATCAATTAAAATGCTTTAAATTAAAATTGAAAAAGTATGAATACTGAAACCGTCTTGGATCAGTCCATCAGCTCTAAAACCATTGAATAGGCTTCTTTGCAATTTTCAGTTTTCGACCTCGTGTTACTTAAACATTCATATCTTTTCTCAGGAGTGACGTAGGGAAAAGATTGAGGTGTCAAAATGCGCAGAACAATATCCCGCATGCGATTATTTAGCAAACGTACAAATTCGGTCGCTAGATTTTAATAGTGGGTAAATTTCCTAACCATAAAGAAACTTTTTTTGCGTAGTTTATATAAGCCGTTTGTTTATGCGAGTCAGTTATTAATGTCACAAAGAAACACCTTAACGTTTGCACAAGCAGCTGCTAAACCACGTCTTTACTCTCAGTGTCCTTTCAATAAATGTCACATACATCATTAAGATTGCACCAATAGCTGCCAATCCTGAGAGGAACCAAAAGGCTGCTTTATAGCTACCAGTTACATCAACCATCCAACCTGAAAATAATACAAAATCAAATTATAATTTAAAGGAATATTGTGTACATCGAGGTGTTTTCCGCCTAATGATAAATACCCCACCATGTACCAGACTCTATAAACCAACCAGGTTTAAAGAGGAAGCCCCGCCAGAGTAGTTCTTCTGGGGTGAACCAAACCTGCCTGGTTATCAAATTAATCATTGAAAAGGTTATCTCTATATTTGACAAATGCTAATTGATGTTTTAATCTTATTGCATTAATTAGCACCTGTCAAATTCAGACGTAACCTTGTCACTGATTAATTTGATAACCAGGCAGGTTTGGTGGCCCAGAAGACCTGCTCTGGCGGGGCTACCTCTTTAATCAGTAAGTAACGTTTCGACATATGCAATAACATCACCCTTTACTGATACAAAGGGACTAAATCCCAAATATAACAAAAAAAAACTCACTGGGTATCTTTTTTTGCTATTTCAGTTTTTAAAATTTATGCATCAATTTTGAGTTATTGTCTCGCAATAAAGGGGGTAATTACTTTTTGGGATGTGTTTATTT
This sequence comes from Amphiura filiformis, assembly GCF_039555335.1. NCBI lineage: Eukaryota > Metazoa > Echinodermata > Ophiuroidea > Amphilepidida > Amphiuridae > Amphiura > Amphiura filiformis. The sequence goes on along the minus strand of NC_092639.1, from coordinate 51,649,730 downwards.
TCACTGGACATAAATATAACAATTATGACACAAATAATGTGTATGGTACTTGCAATATTTTGTTGACCATAAAAATTACATCATCTATCAAATTAGAGAGTAATTGGTGTTAATTCCACAGGTGTTGTATTATTACATAATTTGGAATAAAATTATTTTGTGATCCTATCATCCTCTTTTTATGACATTTTTCAGTAGATACACGAAAGAAACCTTATTTCCAAAGTTTTAGTTGATTCCAATTTTGCGTTTGCGAGTTATGCATGATTATGTGTATTACACTGCTCCATAGCCCACTGTGTTTAGATCGTTCTGTTTATATTTACCAAAACGTGAATCTAATTTGATGATATTTTTGCTAAACGAATTTATCTGAAAGAATATTTTTGTACATAAACATTATGTAGCATGAGATTTCCAGTGATATAAAAATCTCAATTTCTTTTTTCAGATAAGTGTGGGATGATGCTGTGATCACGAAATGACCCTTTAAGACTTGATATCTTACTTGATTCAATGCAACTTATTTAGGCACATGTCTAAGACTTCCACTCATAATCGCGAGGTAGCGCGAGTGCCCGTGGCGTCAACGTGTTGTGTACTTAGGCAAGGCTCTACCTCTCCCCCACCATGTCCCCACCCAGGTGTTCAAGTCGGTAGCGCACAGTGTCATCGCCCCGATATCTTCATGGCAGAAATCGCCATGGTAGGTTGAATCCACAGCCACGCATGGCCATTTTGTTCCGACCTGTTTAATAGTTTTGAGACGCACAATGGGCCGAGGGACATGCGACTAAGGCTATTGACAATAGCCTGGTGATTGACCACTGTACGGTCAGTGAGCATGGTATACGCCATGAGGTCATCTGCTTTTAGACTGCCTCCACGAGTGGCCTACGCTGCGCTATAGTTCGGCACATATAAAATTAGAATTTTTATCAGCTTTTTGAGCTCAATACGCACGGTTCTTTCTCAATACGCAAGCTAACGACTATCATAATCCTTTCAACACATATATTCAAGTGCAAGCATAAAAATATGGCTTCTTTAGAATAAAAAAACTACGGGAAATATTCATCATTTTCTACCCCGGTATCCAAAGATTTATCGTCTGAATAGCACATTCACGTGTATCGATCCCGGGTATTCATTTTAGTGTCACTGCTGTACAATGTAATTATTAACCAGGCGATGTCGGTGTGTAGCGGCTTTTGAGCTCTTTTGTTAAAGCCGAGAAGGTAACAGACTCACTGTGGAGAACATGTGATGCAAACTCCCGCAGCAACATCATATGGAAGTGTCTGGCCCAATCACTTCAAAAGAGAGATAGGCACTCAGGCCTGTGAACACAAGTTTGCTTAAGGTGCATCCCTTTACCTTTTACTGTTGCGACTCCCGTATTTAAAAGGATTCCGGGTCAGGTCAAGAACTTGTATACTGTTATTTTGGTCCAGTACATGGATTTGCTACATAACTCAGCTAGTAATACCTGCAACGCAGGGTAGGGAAGTGGATTTACGTCCTGGTTACCCAGCCATCATGATGGTTAGATGTGCATACCTCAGGTGTCATTGCAGAGGCGTCCACGTAGTAGATCGTTTTTTCTGTACAATTCTTCCACCCAGTACAACTGCACTTTGGTGTATGTTATATATACTCAATTCTTAGTCAGTGGGAGTGGTCTAGTTCGTAGACACATTTCTGATTGGACAATCGTATGATTTCGGGTGCCGTCTATCAGGCCGTAGACGACCCCACGTCATCATGCGTCTTGATAATGCGTAACACGCGTGTAGAGGTGCGAGTATGTATCCCGCTGGATGCGTAGACTAGTGCGGAAAACGCGAACGCGCTAGCAATACGCGCAACAGAATACGTGAAGTTGTAAACAAGTTTCGTTCATTTTATAATGAGGGGAGTTTTTATGACGGTAACTTAGTTTTTGCTTTAAAAATTTGTTTACAGTTATTAAAATAATATTTAACTGACTAAGAATGAGAATAAATGAGAATAAATCGTAGTAGCGCCGGAATCCACTACTCAAAATATATCACACGGTAGAGGATAGGCAAAATAAAAATTCCTATTGTTTATTCTCTAAGAAGACGATCTTCTTTTTATATCAAAGTATAATATCATGGTTTGTTCGATTCGTGTTTTATCCAAAATGCAACACTTACCTGCGCACACTGTACCTATTCCGTCTCCAAGTGCGTCGACAAAAGTCCAAAACCCACGCCCATTACACGGTGTTCGTCATGAAGTATTACCTGAATAATTGTATATAAGAACACCAGTTGAGTTCCCGACGCAGTCCCGTAGATAAATTGATAAACAGTGTGGTGCCAATAAGTATTGAAAAATGGATTCAAAAAGTTCAAAATAGAGCACGTTCCGAATGCACACGCAGTGATTACGCCTCTTTGAATATGAAGAAAATCGGCTATAAAAGAGGGTGCAACTTGCCCAACTAAGTACCCAATGCCAAACACAGTCGGTAAGAGGGCTGCATTCGATTCGCTGAGCCCTGCCTCCAATGCGCGAGGTATTGCATGACTAAGAGGTGCGAAGAATATCATGCCGGAAATAAACAAAACAACCAACATCATGTCAAACAAAGTGTTTTTAAAAATGGATTTCAGGACCAAGAGAACTGTCACCCAATTCCTACGTATTGCATTATTTTCACATTTCGTCTGCTTATCTGATCCAATTGTTTCTGTGGTTACCGTGTCTCGGAATTTGGATGCTGTCCTCACAGAATTATCAGAGGTGACTTTTCTATCATTTATATCGGCTTGATGAACAACAACATCGGCGTGTTCTTGCCGTGAGCCTAAATGTCTGGTATCTGATGTCAATTGAATGCCTGAAGATTCCGTTTTTGACGACGATATTATAGACAATTCATGTTCTGCTTCAATGTGATCAAATGCCGGGTTACTTTGCGCATAAGTCGATTCTTTGCTTTCACTTGAAGATTTTTCTGCACGTTTTGGCCTCAACATTACTCCACTAACTATCAAGTGACACATTACAGCGGAAAGTACCCAAACTGCTCCACGCCATCCGTAGCTGTCAATTAGGGCACTTGTCATTAATGGAAAACATATTTGACCGACTGAACCTCCTGCATATGCCACACCATTCGCTACAGTGAAATGTTCATCAAAGTACTGGCCAATCATAACAACGGACGGATTGTAGGCGAGTGCAGAGCCAAATCCTGCAACAAACAAAAAGCACATACTGAACAAATTCATCAGGATCAAAGTGTGTGATAGGCTTTTACGACGGAATTCATAACAATTAGTGGGTTTTTAGCGGGTTCGGACAAGTTTAGAACTGTCAAGCTTTCGTCCAGGAGTAGCTCTGACTGACAAAGTACCTAAAAGTACAGGCAATGGGTTCACCCATCTCCCCAATAACATCGAATAACATCGAATATCTTCATGGAACACTTTAAAACCAAAGCACTGGATACGTATCCTTTGAAACCCGTTGCTTGGTTCAGATTTGTTGAAGACACCTTCGTCGTCTAGCGACATGGCAAAGACGAACTGGTCAAATTCCTTAATCATCTCAACAATCAACACAAGTGTATTCAGTTCACCATGGAGATTGAGGAGGCGGATGGCATGTGAGATCTGACACTAGTTTAAGTTTCGCCATATACCGAAAGCCACTCATACTGATCAATATCTTCATTTTAACTCTAGTCACCATATGTCTGCCAAGGAAAGTGTTGTCAATACACTGGTTCACCGTGCACTGACTCTGTGTGATGAAGAACATCGAAAAGATGAACTCAAACACATTGACAAAGGGTTGAATATAATATAAATGCAGTTGCGCGAATATTAAAGATTATGAAGGTTTCAGAGTGCTCCTCTACACAGAAGGAGAACTGTGATGGGACGCCTTGCAGAATATAAACTGTTTACTTTGATTTGATCGATACGCAGTGTATTTGACTCCACGATCAGAATCGTCATATCACTAGCTGAATTGAAACCAATTGGGAAACCAATTATGTTGCATTACCTATAAGTGCACACCAGTAAATACAAATCTCATATACCCTTGGAAGAAAAATCATTGTTTTATTATTATTATTATTTATATTATTCAAGGTTTATTAAAATGCATATCGCAGCCAAACAGCTGAATTACATACATTGCACAATATAAAAAACAATTAAATAGCATATATAATACAATTTGACAAGCAAAAATACAATAGCCCATAACAAATGAAAACAGTCTGACTCACTCACTCACTCACTCACTCACACCCCCACTCACCCCACTCACTCACTCACTCACTCACTCACTCACACCCCCACTCACTCACTCACTCACTCACTCACTCACTCACTCACTCACTCACTCACTCACTCACTCACTCACTCACTCACTCACTCACTCCCCACACACGTCCCAACTCACTCACTCACTCTCTCACTCTCTCTCACCCCGTCTCTAACACTTTAAATAAAGAAAAACAACCAACTACTAAATACATGCACTATTAAGCAAAAAATACAAAACTGAGCCTGAGTGCTCAAATAACCAACTACTAAATACATGCACTATTAAGCAAAAAAAACTGAGCCTGAGTGCCACCAAGAGATGCTATAAACGAAGCAACTTCAATCAAACCTTTGTAGCTTCCTGATTCCACAGCTTAACCATATAAGGGATTGGACTGTTGGCGTACCTCTGGGTTCGCACCCTGAGAGTGGAGAGGAGGTTAGCGTTGCGCAATGCTATTCCATTCTTTCCACGCAAACCTGGCAACCAGCTGCGGAATTCAGGAGTCTCCAAAAGTGAGTTTGCAAATTGTAGGCATATTTGATCACGTCGAGACCCGAGTTGAAGTAACTGGCATTGATCTAAAGCATCCTGGTAAGAAACATAATTATTATATCCCAGCATAATTTTGCACGCTCTCTTTTGAATACGCTCGAGAGCTGAATGGTGATGCTCAGTGAGCCCCGGATGCCAAGCTGGAACGGCATATTCAACAAGAGGCCTAATGAACCCAATATATATGGTTTTCAAGTCTTCTAGCGCTTGAGAGTGGTAAGCATGAATAAACGCCCACTGGCACGTTTAACAACATTTGATATGTGCACATCCCATTTAAGATCATTCGTGATCTGAACCCCAAGAATCTTGACAGAACTCGTTGACTGCAGAACCTCCCCAGACAACCTCAATGGGTCAACATTTGGTGGATGCTTAGCGAAAGAAACATTCATATACATACATTTTTTAAGGATTTAATGTCATTTTGTTGGTGGTAGCCCATTCGTCAAAATCATCCAAGTCTCCTTGAATGGTAGATGTCTTGTCAACAAAAGTATTTTCAACTAATGTCAAATCATCGACGTATTTGAGCACCATTTTATTTTCTTCCATGGTCAGAGCAGCATCATTTGCTTGACCAACAAAAGTAGCTGGGCCCGTCAGAGTGCCCTGAGGCACACCTCCAGAAAGCTTAAGCCAAGAGGAAAGAGCATTCTGATATTTGATACACTGAGATCGTTGAGATAGGAAACTACAGATCCACGGGATAATAGAAGGTCTAGCACCCATTTGGATTAACTTTGGAATGGCTACATTGTGATCTACACGATCGAATGCCTTGCTGAAGTCTGTTATTACAATCCTAGACATACTCTTGCTTTTTCAGCATGCATCAGGATGTTATTAATCAACTTGACAAGGTAGTGAGACGTCGAATGCCCTTTACGATTGTTTCGCAAAGTGAGAAAGTGACATGTGACTTAAGGGCGTACTACACCCATGTATTGGTTTGATTGGTCTAAAAAAATATTTTTTCATTTATAGCTAGGTAATATATGCACGGATCATGTGAAATAAAGAAGAAAAAAATAATAATAAAAAAAGGTGCTTTTAAACCATTGTATAGTAAGTCATTTTAGCCCTATATATTTTTTTGTTTACATGTATCCTGGTAACTCAGATGCGTGTTTCATAACAAACCATAAATTGTCCATAATTTATTCTTTTCAACATGTTCAAGTAGGGGGCATGAATAGAATACATTAAATCCTTTGTTATACCATCTATAGAAATGTACTCACTGATTATAACACTGAATAAATTAAATAGGCCTAATCTCTTCCACATAGACAATTTAATAGTACACCATGTATTTATCTTCTATAATGTGGTGTTAGGAAAAGAGATTAAAAAAGGCTATAAGGTCATCAAAGGTCAGGTTATAGGTCAATTGGTTCAGGTCAAATTCAGGAATCAACATGTGGTAGTCTGTGATATCATACATGTCATAATGAGGCATCAATTTTGATATTTTGTCTGTTACTGGATATATAATGGAAATATGTGAGGTGGATATACTAAAATACCTTGGGATGTAAATGGTGAGTACAATTTAGATTGCCTAGTTGAGATGAATTGGGCAAATAAATATAAAATAGTTACCAAAATCACAAAAATGAAGCTTACGGAAAACTACCTAAATATGGTGGTATGGGTGACAAAAAATACAATCTTTTTCAACATTGCTGTAGTGTGGTTGTGGTAACCTGTTACCTATGGCTTAATTAAGTTTCAGTGAAATAGTGTCGCAAGTTCAAAATACAAAATATAGCTCAACATTGAAAATAGAAGCATTTTAACCGGTTCGTTTTTTGATAGTTGTGGAGCACCAAGTTCATGAAGTCATAAAAGAGATCAGGGACCGCTTATTCCCATTTTACATATCAACATTATTTTCCTAATGTGTTAGCAACACATATCCAAAATTTTAACGAAATCCGTTGATAGTAAGCTTTCCAAAATGAAGTGAATTTAAAACATCAGTGATGTACCACCTTTTGGCTTATATCATTAGAAGCATGTACGCTTCATTGATACTGATGCCACCAATTGAACGAGACGATTTGCCCCTTCATTTTGCATACCACTTTGTCCAATTTCTTTTTCTCATTTCTTCACAAAATGCAAAAAAATGCAAAAAAAAATGCATGGGTGTAGTACCCTCTTAATGTAATACATTAGGAAAGGCTTAAAACCCAACTATAATTTAGGCACTGATTTGTAAGCTGGCGTAAGCGGTGTGGCGGTAAGAGGTGTGGGCAAAAGTCACTGGACTCCGAAATTAGGACTTACTGTGATCAAATATACGAAGGAAATGCATGACAGGTACAAGTTATGAAAACAGATGAGTATTTGAAGTAACAAAAACATGTGATACCTCATGTGACCTTGCATTTATCTATGGTACCATGGTACCTCCTCGAACTTTTTGGTTGTGGTTGTGGATTATTGTAGGTTAACTAAAATATGAATGTACTTTGATGCAATTTAAATTTGTTGAAAATTTCCACAAAGTGAAATAATGTGGCCAGTGTTTCTAAATACGAACATATATTTCTCTTATTCAACATATAATAACCTGTACAAGATAATCTTGACCTGTCCAAGATTATCTTGACCTGCCCAAAATTATCTTGACCTGTCCAAGATTATCTTGACCTGCCCAAAATTATCTTGACCTGACCAAAATTATCTTGACCTGACCAAAATTATCTTGACCTGACCAAGATTATCTTACTTGACCATCGTTATCTGTCCACACTACTTGTAAAATTGATCAAACTTTGAACAAAAGAAATACAATGGATAGTGGAACAAAAGAAGATGGCTATAGACGTATATTAGGTTAAACGGCATTAGACCTCGGCAATTCTCAGAAAAGTGTAAAGGAAATAAGTATTATTGATCATCGGCCTAATAGTGTAGAGTGATGCATGTCAATTGATAATAATGCCTGTACACAAATAAAGGTTACTTTTAACATGCTAAATCAAATGCTGTTTGAATCGTCAATTATGGGAGTTAGGGACTGTTCACAAACACTTGTAAGGGGGGCCTGATGCAAAAAAAAAATTATGGCGAACATTTTTCGCCCCCCCCCCCCCTTTACAGACCTCGACAATTTCAAGCCCCCCCCCCCCTTTTTTGACATGAAAATTATGGGTCAACCCCATAGAAAAGCATATCAACTCAATTTTTCCAGGAAAATTTGTAGTCATTTTTTCAGGGCCCCCTTTTTGCATCAGGCCCCCCCTAACAAGTGTTTGTGAACGGTCCCTTATTGTAAGAGATCTTTGAAACTATTGTAACAATCAGCAATTTTGTACAAACCTATCATGACTCCAAAAGTCAGTATAATTCCTAGAGTTGACTCCATTACCATCGTACAAATCATTCCTACAGCCGCAAGCAGCCCACCGGTCATGACTACAGCACGAGCACCAAATATCGTAGCGAGTATACTACTGATCGGACCTGAAAGAAAAACACAATGTGTAACCCTTGTCTTATGTTTTGGCTGCAAACGTCACCAGGGGCGGTGGTCTTACCCCTAAGGATTTGTATACCGACCTCGCCTGTCACAGGACCACTGCACTTTTAGTTTTCTACATTTTTTGGGAGGGGGTCAAAACTATTGGAGTTCCAAAACAAGTCAACAATCGTTGATTACAAAGGCTGACCCCTTTTAAAATGATTTGAAATTATTAATTATTAAAGTCAAGTGGACACAAAATTTGAAAAGTGGACACCGCGTTATCACAGGACTGTCCGTGCGTTAATAGTTTGAAAATGTTAGTGAATGGAGACGCTCAATATGCATTGAATTTACCTTAGGATATGAACACATGATGAACGACGTCACCATTCATTAATATTGTAAAACTATTTATAAAAGTACAGATAGTTGGGAGAAAATACGGTGTCTACTTTTCAAATTTTGTGTCCACTTTTCTTTAATAATTTCAAATTGTTTTAAAATGTTCAGCATTTATATCAACCACCATGACCACTGTTAACTTGTTTTTGAACGTTGTTCTTTTGGCAAAAAAATGCATTTTGTTTCATATTTACGTTTACGGGTATGTTTAGTTTTATTGTCTAAACGTGTAAACCACTCCCGTACGTTTAAATGTTTAATATCGACAGCCTTACTGCATAGGTTGATCGAAGCCACCGTGCATACATTTTAAGTTACTATTTGGTGGTTAAAGGTGTTACAACCTGTATTAAAACTATTAAAACACTGTAAATATGGTAAATAATATGCTCAGTTCTCTTGCCCAGCATGTCTCGTTCATTTTATTATGCCTTTGAACAGTGGGAACACAAATAGTTGTCGGAAAAACTTTTAAATAGCGGCCATCTTGAAAATATTTTTTTAAAGCCTCTCTTCCTCCTTTTTTTTGAAAACTCGGACGTAAAAAATAGACATACGCAAAACGTTATGCCTCTTATCTTTTTAAAAAAAAGAAGGGGCCAAGTATTGATCGATGTGGAATCCCAGTTATTCATGTCCTTGAAATGAGAAAGAACCGAATTTATTTTCACTGATTGAGACCTTTTTTCGAAATCCGACTTGGACCAATGCAAGTTGTCAAAGATACCCTCAAGGAACAAAACTAAACCATATTTGTTTATCAAGGAGAAGCTTGTGATTTACAGTATCGAAGGCTTTCAGATCTTTCTTCAGTGACTTTAGCCCAAGGCAATCGGTTGTCAATGTTATTTCTGCATTTTCAAATGTTATTAACCGCCTTTTCCGTAGGGGGTTGTATATACAATAATTATGAGATCCCCTGGAAGGGGAGAAAAATTTTCAAACGGCTTCATAAAATCTTTGCGCCCTACACATGCTACACATGCCAACTTTTTAGGTTCCCAATTTGCTAACCTTGAATGGGAATTTCACTTATTTGAACGTTTGTTTTCGTAAGCCTTATAGAGCTGTTATTTATAAGGTACCCGTAAATTTTTGTCAAAAATCGCATGCCCCTCCCCCTCAACCTGCCAAAATGTGCTTGCCTCCGCCAATCTCACCCTCGCCTAGCTCATAATTATTGCGCAGCCCATGAGGAGAATGTGACCAATTTAGCCTGGTTATGATTTTTTGTGTAACAATCTAAAATCTTACTTGAAACACCTATGACGATGCTGTTCATAGATACCATGACGCTTGCCTCTAAAGATGAAGTACTGAATTCTCGCTGCCATTCGACGAAAAAGAAAGTTTGAGATTGGTAAAAACCGAACTCTATAAAAGTCATTAGAAAAACACTGGCGATAATGATGTAACCCCAGCCACCCTCGCGTGGCTTTGTAGTAGTTTGGTGAATTTGGTCGTCACTGTCTGCCATTTTGTGTCTCCGTTGCTATATAGTTGTGCCAAAATTAAAATAATAATTTATGATATTGCACAATTATTATACACAAGCGCGCCAGAAATTTCGTGTCATTTTTTGCCACGGAGAACAGCCTAGCTCCTCTTTTGATGTTCACTGATGTATGTAAAGCGCGACCTTCAACGCGTAAAATTCAGACGGCTATTTAGCATAACAAAATGTTTGTTACGATAGATGAACACGTTTTCCCATTAAAACACACTATAGCAACATAAAATGATCTATAAATGATGAAAAATATTCCATCTTGATTGAGATATCAAAGAAACAAAATGTGAGCAAATTTAATTTAGAAACATTCATTCCAATGATAATGTTTGACTGTCATATCATTTTCACGTTATTCTAGTGTATTTCAATGAAAACACTAGTAGGCTATTCTGGTGGGCCACTTTGGACCCCATCTTTGTATAGCTGGTATAGTCGTTTTGGGTTCCTGTTGGGATGGTAACTGTAAAACTAAATATATATATTTTTTTTTTTTTTTAAAACACACTATAGCAACATACAAATGATCTATAAATGATGAAAAATATCATTTAGAAAATCAAATTAGACAAGTTTTAATGCTAGTTTGGGTGTTGAAATAGCGGCGTCGTCGCTAGCGCTTTTAAATATTTTTAAATGGAAAACTGAATCTATACAGTTAACCAAAAATAAAGCTTACATGGAAATGCAGTCCTTAATTAATCCAGGGATGTCGTAAAGATATTGTGGTCTTAAATGGTACCTTTTCTGGGTTCTAAAAGTAAGTCAATACAAATACTAGTGATGTGATATTTGATACTTCACTTCCAGCAGAAGTCTTGTATACTGGTCCGCAGGAATTCCCACCACCGGCCATATTTTCAAAATTCAAAATGACCATCATGATAATTATCATAATAGTAATTAATTATTATTAAAATAATAATATATTATTATAAACATAATAACGGATTTTCTCAAAATCTCTGCGTATGCTGAGCTGCAGAAGGTTTAGTTTGGAGCAATGTGAAGAGCTTTACTTAAGGGATGGGTTCATTAAAGTAGCGTTCTCCGAAAAGTTTTTCGACAAATTCATTAATTTCTCAAAAGTAAAAATCTCAGTTTAATAAATAACGGTTAAAATGAAAGCCATTATTGGGGGCCTAATTATCGTATCATTATAATAGGTCTGGCACCAATGCAAGCATTTGTTTCGGTGTCCCAAATTCATAGTAAAATATGCTGACGCTATTTTTTACAAATTTCCTGGAATTGCATATTTAGGTTTCAGCGATTGCTGAAAAAAGTGGTGTATGTTTCTGAAAAGCGTTTCCGCTTGGAATGTAGATGCCTATTGTTGAGCTAAATGTCCGTGATTTTAATTTATAAGCTCTTTCATTGACAATTTGCAACGTATTTTTCATACCATACGGATCGCCTGCTTGAATCCCGATATTTAAAAAATATCGGGATTTTAAACCAAACAACCAGCAAAAAGAGTTCTCTAAACTGTCCTCTAACCGCAGATAACATTAGATCGACTGTGCTATTGGTAGAATTTAAACGAGAACCAAAAGTGTTCGCCGAAGTCATGCAAATATGGACTATCGGAGAATATAGCGTTTTTGTAAGAAGTTGCATTTTTTGACAATGTTTTATATGTTCTTGCTATGAAGAACATTAAGAATTTACTTCAAACGTCGTATGTAGTTTACATACCTATTCCGGTTCGGCTATGTATATATTAGAATCCTTGATCGTCGTTATTTGCAATGTCTTTTGCACTTTTCTCCTCCATAAAATGGCGAAAATATTCCTATTACAGAACAGCACCTCCAAGTCACTTTAAAATACCACAGCACTATATAGCTTGCGTTGACAGTTCTGACAGAATACAAGTCACTCTGCATTGAGCGCATTGGAATCCCAATTCTTTCTCACATTGATTGATTTCAAACAATTGATTCGAACCAACGCCCTTGATCCTAATGTACTGTGTTCAGAAGTTTTGAATTGAGTTATCAAATTTGTAACAGCTGGACTCAGTCTTGCGTATAATAAGCGTCACATTGTAATTCACATTAGATAAATGAATGTGAAATGAATAAGAGAGTAATTTATCGGTGAGTTATGTACTGGGACTGTTTTCTATATAACTGTATTATTTCTTGTTGTTTTCTATTATATTTGTTGGTTTAGTTTATCGCTATGCACAGCTCCAAGATTAGTATAGTGCGTTTTATTTTTTAATTCATCCTATTATTTTGGCTTCAGATGGACATAAACCATTTTTTACAGTTATTGCTGATATTATTTCTTTATTTTTGGTCAACCGATATAATAAACTATAAAACCATTAACTGATAGAATATATTTCCTATAAGGCGCGTGAAAGTCGATTCCGAGTTTATCGTCCCCCGCCCGTGTCACTTTTTGGAAACCAAAAATACCCGCATCAAATTTTCAAAAATGCCAAAATAATTCATTATTTTCAAAGTATCAGTGTTTTCACCAGTTTTAGCAATTGGAAACATATATTTTTGTTTGTAAAACATATATTCATAACTTGGAAGCATGAAACCAGGCTCTTTTCTAATTTTTCTAGTCCTTACCCATATAAAAAAAACATGTTTATAAATCACATGTATGAGTTTGGCTTCAAATCAACACGCATTTTAGGTCAATAATGAAATCTGATGAAATAATGAAAATGAAAAAGAAAAAGTCACCTCACCAACCTGAAAAAAGTCACGATAAACTCGGAATTGACTTTCATGGGCCTAATCTATACTGTCATGTTGGTGCAAATTAGAGCATTTGAGATTGTTCATCAGGTGGTAAAAGTTGTTCCTGAGAGCATCCGAAAGTCCCGCTACCTTTAAATTTCAAGCCGTAACAGTATCAGAAATGTTGAATGATATCAGGCAGGTGTTAATTGCCTAACCCACCCTCCCCAAGCCTCGAAATAGCAGGCACCCAGGAGCCAATGGTCATAACATTCTGGCTCCTGGTCCACACCAAAACCAGGCTCCTCTTTTTTTTTCCTGTTAGTTAAATCAGTTTTTGTTTGTAACATGTACAATTAAAAATTAAATGACTCATAGCTCTTTAAAAATGCCTCCTGGTTCACTAGATAATCACAGGACCAGGAACCGCTTTTTCCAAATGTGTGGTTCCTGGTCCAGATCTGCTTATTTCGATGCTTGCCCCTAATAATATAAACCCCGGGCCATAAACACAATACATGCCCCCCATCCACACACCTCGCTCTGCTTTCACTTTGCAATGGAGCTTATAACTCCCCATTAATAACTCAGGAAATCATTTTGTATTCTTACATGTCAAAACTAAGCATACGCCTGTCATTATTTTGCTATCGGGGGAGCACTTCATTATATTATATGAGATCTACTAATGACGCCTACTAATTTCAAAAGACTTTTTGGCAACATTCTCAGTGATAAATATAATAAAAGTTGTCAATGAAACAATAAAAGCGTCTAAATCATGATGACGATAGATCCAATGGGAAACAAGTGTGTGTGTGGGGGGTGGATGACAAACCATGTGCTGGGTAATAGCGAAAGGGGGGTCTTAATTTAAGGGCTATTCATTGATCCCAGAGAAAGTATAAAATGGTAAAACAAATTTAAATTCTATATAAAATGCCTAAAAGTGAAGGATAAATCATTAAAATTGTCATTAGATATTTTAAAACGTTTTGGCAAGAACCGAGGAAAGCAGTATAGTATTGATAAAATTATAGCCCCGTTCCATATTTTTTTAATCTTTTAAATCTCCTCTGGTACAACTGTTATATTATGTTTGACATATTTAATCAGTGGCGTAGATTTCTTTTTGACATGGGGGAATGGAGTTGGAAAAAAAATTGAAGTATAGTCAATCGAGCGACAATATATGTCAATTATGGTACAAATGAGGTTAATTTGATCAGAAACCCATTATCAGGCATCGACATGGGGGGGGGGGGAGGACTGTATGGACCATCCCCTGGCAAAAAATTGGGAGGGGGGGGGGGTAAATCCCCATCCCCCCGGGATCTACGCATATGCATGATATTTTTGGATTTGAGTATATTTTGATGTTTTTCATAGTGCAATAGTATTTTGGGTAAATTAATATTTTGCGTGCAATAATATGACCGAGTGCTTTTCTGATCTAATACTTTTTTCCCTATAGATGCAATTTTTGATGTCTTTTAAAAGTTTTCTTAAAGTGTTTAATATTTATATGTATGTTCAAATTGTAATTTTACATGTAATTTGGCCGTTTGGCCACGATATGTGTAAAATAAAATACCGATATTAAATAATAATAATAGCTGATTTCTCTACTAAGTAGAGAAATTACAGATTCATGTAAAATAACTTACTTTGTCTTTAATACAGGGCTTAAGGTTTGCACATCGAAACTAACAAAGATACTGGACAAGGTGCTAAAATCTAAATTTTGCTGATTCATGGATTTCTACATTCTCCGGATGAAATCACTGAACAGGCTTTTTACAGCCCTACATATCATGTAGGCCTACTACGCATCAGTCATATTCACCATAGACCCTAGAAAATAACGCCACTGAGCTATATGGAAGTCCCCCCGGACAAGACAAATTTCAATACCATTTAAAGTTAGAAGTACTTGCCCACTGAAGCATGATTAATAGCTGCTAGTATTGCATAATATTATTACTATAGTCTGGTCAGTACTAAAATCGCAGAGTGATTTAAAAATATTACTATAGTCTGGTCAGTACTAAAAGCGCAGAGTGACTTTATTTATTGCATTTTCGCCAGCCCATTCGGGGCTGGTACCTGTTTCAGGTTTGGGGTCAGTTTACTCAAGAGATTATATTTTAGTGGTATTGGAATGATTTTTTTTTTTTTTACTTTTGTGGTTAAATTTTTTTAAAATATTTTAATTCGATTTGTTAGGAAAAGTAAGTATGTTTTGCCGTTTCAACGAACGAAAACGAGTGAGTATTACCAAAGTTATGTTTGAACTAATTAATTATGACTTTAAAAGTTTAAAGGCCTAAATGTAACAATAATAGTTAATATATATAGCATCATATGGTCAGCAGAAGAAAATCTGACATCACCTATGATGTCATATCAGTGTCCTTGACCGGGGTCCTTACTCCTTGACCACTGAACAGCGTGATATCATGTTGATAACAGATCTATAGAATCAAAATCTTCATCATATCCCGGATCATATCACAGATTCTCAACAATCTGTGATCATATGGACCATATTGATGTGAAAGTAGTTATCTATCATATCCTGTGTCGTTTTATGGATAAAAATGACTCAAAATGTTATTGATGAAATGGTTGCTATCATAAACATCAGTTTTGTCTTTTCAACGGGAAAAATCCGATGCAAAATAAAGTTTTTAGGGCCTAGCTATAATATGGGCATAATTTATGCATATAGTATTGAACAATGTACCCCATTTGACATGCACTTATAGATAAATAAATTGTCTTACTTTATTAATTTAATAACTTCTTTATTATAAATAAAATGACACGTAACTATTTGATTCATAAAATTACATTCAACAAAATGATTGAAGAGAAAACACACAAGGCACTAGGCAGACTGTTATAGAATGGAGTATGTAAGATGCCATGTCCATAGCTTCGCAGGAGTTTCCGACTAGCAATCAACATGATCAGCACATTCAGAAAAACACAGTTTAAGAGTGAAGATTGTAGTGAGTAACCAGTCCTTTATAAATGTGCTGGCCACTATCTATTATAATATAGTAGGCTTAAACTATACATTGCGAATTAATTAAGTTATTTTAAAATAAAATGTACATGTAAGTTAACTCAAACCGGCAGTGTATATATCGAAAGCAGTGAAATCGGACATTCCTAAGCGAAGATATTGAGTACAAAATTGGAAATTGAGATATCGTGGGTAAAAAGCTAAAAAAACAAAAAAAAACCAACGACAACAACAACAACAACAACAACAAAACAAACAGACCAGAACAATTTGGAGTACATGTAATGAATTAAAAGAGTTGACATGATATTAGGAATTAATGTTTTCTGCTGTTTCAGTGTGCATGTTCTCATCGTTGATGGTTTGGTGGACTGTCATGTAGATGTAAGCGTGATCCTAAAATGCCTTTCACATTGACCAAAACTAATTACAAGACCTCTTCTACATTGAGGCTGGCTTTCCTTTTAAAGGAATTTTTATTAATTAAAAGAACCACTTTTTAGGTAAGTTACACAGCTGAAGTTGTGATAGTATTGAGATACAACAATATCATGGTATAAACAAGAATATGTTCCTTTGGTAAAAATTTCTATAGTCTCTACCCTTAAGGGGGCTGTTAGCTAAGAAAATGACTAAAATGAGCATATATGTGTAATTTGAGTTTTGCTACTTATTAAATTCAGCAGAGTTTTAGCTTTAAAATATTTTTACACGATTAAAATCGGATGTTGCATTGCCAAGTTTCGGCTATTTGAAGTGAACAAGGTGTCGAGAAATATGGTAACATTTGTTCGTTTCCTATTCTTATCCATGCATTTGAATTTTAATGTATTTTATTGTTTTTCAAGGTGCGATATGTGAAAGAATTACTTATAAAAATATTTACCTGGCAATTACAATCATATTTTAACATTTATTTACTTTATTATTATTTATATATACTTTATTATTATTTTTGCTTCAACAAATTTATATTCTAGTATATTTATACTATATTTCATAATTCCTCACCTGGCTATTATTAGTCATTTTTAAAATGTGTTTATTTCAAAATGGTAATTTTATCAGTAATTCAAGTTTTTTTCAGCCATTATAAGTCCAAATGACTTGAAACTTGGCAGAAAGGTGTATTTTAAGTAGATCTAGAGAAGTACAGAGCCATTTTTTAACAAAACCCCTCCAAATTTGAAATATGGTAATTTTTTCCCCAAAAATGGCCAAATTTTGAACTTTTCGCATAAACACAATCTTAAAACGTCTCAAAAACAAAAACGGGGCAAATTTTGTGAAAAAGGGCTCTGTACTTCTCTTTATTATGCTTCAAACAGTTAAATATTGGTGGTTTCAGACTCATTGTTGTTTTAATTCTTCTGAAAAACTTGAATAACTAAGTATATAAAAATCCAATATGGCCGCCGTTACCATGGCAACCAGGGGCGGATTTAGAGGGGGGCGCACCCGGCGCGCGCCCCCTCTAACTTTTGCATAGCGGCGCCTGACTATGTGTATTTTGGCATAGCGGCGCCTGACTTTATGTGGGCGCCGAGCCGCCGCGGTAGCGGTGGTGACTCGGCGCCCCCTCTATTGAAAATTCCTGGATCCGCCCCTGGCAACGGTGGATGCGGCGACGAAAAAAAATAGATTTTTGAGTTGAGAATTGTTATAGGTATACAACAGTGATGATTGTTTATCCAAAAAGTCCAAAATAGCCAAAAATGCCTTCTTAGCTAACAGCCCCCTTAACCCTCAAAGGATGAAGGTTGTATTATGCAACCGGCCCTCCAATATCTAAGCATTCGAGCCTGAATCGTTTAGATGAAAAAAGTTGGTGCATTTTTTTTTCGTTTGGAGCACAAAATCGTGCATGCGCAGCAGGAAACTTTTTCTGATAGTCTCCAACGCCGCCAGTTTAAGTCCGCTCAAGCCACATAGCGGCTGAAGAGACTATCCATGAATAAGTAAATAAATCCATATTGTAGACAATCGGGACAATTATGAGATTGACAAATTTAAGCTAAGTTGAAATGTTTTTTACTATTATTAATTCACTTTCATTGCCACAATTATTCTTATTCTTTAATATTCTTCTTATTATCATTATACTTGATTCATTTTACCTTGACAGTAGGGGGGTCCTTTCGAACGTTCCAATGAGTCAAATAGGGCCAAAACTTACGCCAGAGTGAACACAATAATGCGATTGATTTTCTTGCACGTAAAAATACGGCCAATTCAGAGAGACTGTTTGTCGTATAGGGCCTACTAATACTTTTTGTTGGCCGCTGAGCTATAGGCATATCTTTATTGATACTTTATAATACTTTATAACGTGTTCCCATGTTGAAAGTTGGAACTTTTCTACTTGCTTTAAAGAGAGCACAAATATTCACACAGTATAGACAATTGAATGAAGATGATTTATTTGTGATAGGATTTCATTTAATATAACTATTTTTTATTTAAATATATACCTCATACCTAATCAAGAACATAAGAAAATTATTGTAAAGGCCATAAATATACGCACTCGTGCATAGGGAGACAAACATGATAAAGTTAATCTGTTCTTTTCATTCTCGATCATTAACCTTTGGAACATTTCACATGCATGCTGTTTGTCTCAATGCCTTCTCGGCAATCTCGGGACATATAGTAATTTAAATCGTGAAACCGTAGAACGATCTGTTGGTCAGCATAGATATTGAATAAAATTGAATCCCATCACCGCAATTCAAAGCTACACCCCTTTTTGAAATACTGGTTACCAGCGACTTAAAATGTATGTAGTATAACATTATTAATGTTTTGCTGCAGAAACACCTTTTTCATTATTATTTTTTAACCAATCCACTCGGGCTTCAAAAGCGTCAGATCAGGGCTCTGTTGTATATTATATTCCCGTAGTAGCTGAAAGCAATGACGTAATCAAAATTAAAATGACGTAATCAAAATCTACTAAATATTTATATTTCAGTATTTTTAACTGCACCAGTATTGGATTGCTGAACCATTCAGTCCACACCATCAGCAAAACCCGTTGACCGTGCGTAGATGTTGAAGGACTGAAGGATTTAGTCGACCCCTATCTCTCTATCGACCGGATTTAATATCGCCACAACATACTCAAGTAAACAGCTAAACAGTTACATGCAATTCCTTTTGGGCTCATTTTAGCGATTTTTACAGGTTCACATTTCCGTCCTTTTTCACTATACATTAATAAGTAAACATCTCAAAAAAAGTAACTAACCCCCCCTTAAATAATGACCATTATTCAAAAACGGGTGATTGTACTACAAATCTGTAAAATGCGTTGGAAGCAGAATTTATTTCTGCACATTTTGATACCTCATTTGCAGCAATTGACTAAATATTGACGTCACAGCATTTAAATCAATGTAACCCAATATTTGAAAGTTGCAGTAAATTGTATTGATTTTGTATTCAGTGTAATGGAAGGAAATCTGTGTAATGATATGAGTGTTTTTGTATTATAAAAATGTGTATGTAAGTGCAACTTTCAAATCTGGACCTCACTACATTAAATTGACCGGTGTTTTATTGTTTTCTGGGCTATCGTATCAAATGAGGTGTCCAAATGCGCAGAAATAAATTCTGCTTCCAACGCATTTTACAGATTTGTAATACAATAGCCCCTTTTTGAATAATGGCCATTATTTAAGGGGGGTTAGTTACTTTTTTTGAGATGTTTATTATGTCACATATACCATACGTTGCACCAATATCTGCAAACATGCACGTCTTTATAATAAGTTTAGAATGTCACAAACATCGTAAAGTTTTCTACAAACGGCTGCTATCCACGTCTTTGCTCTCAGTGCCCTGGTTAATATTCCGTTTGTTCAAGTTTGTCACGAATACCATTGAGACGACAGAGTAGTATCTGCTAATCCACGTCTTAACTTTCAGTGTAGAATGTAACAAACCCCATAAAGATAGCACAAACAACTACTGATCCACATCTTTACTCTCAGTGCCCCTTTTCTTATATTTATTCCATCAATGAATGTCATATATATCATTAGGATTGCGCCAATAGCTGCCAACCCGGAACAGAACCAAAAAGCTGCTTTATAACTACCAGTTACATCAACCATCCAACCTAAGAATAAAACGAGATCAGAATAGTTTACAGAGAAATGTTGCGTTTGGAATGTTAAACTTACCGAGTTATTCCAGATAAATTCCATACGTACATACCTAATAATAGAGACCTTGCGGAATGAAGTTACTTTAACTTTAACTTTAACGTCTAGAGGATTATAGAGGATTATGTATTCAAAACCACTCTGCCATTAAAGCCGCTTGAAGTTAAAGTTAACGCGAGAATATGTGTGCCGTAAATTATGATGAAATACGTCATACTTTAGAACAATAGTTTGCCTATTTCCTCATAGACTACATAATTACCACTTATGTATTATCTAGTTAATAGACCAATTATTGGAAATCTAATTTGGTTTGGGTAAAAAACATGCTACATGTTGCTGAAAATTACTGATTGAATTAAATCAAAATAAATTTTGTTCCAAACGTCACACTTGATATATAATTTTGTGTGTGCTCATGACGTACACCAAATCAGCTTGAGGAACCAAGTTTTTGGCTTGATTTCAACGCCAAGGGGATTAAGTTCCCGTAAAATGGTCTGGTTTTACTTGAGCCAGCAGTGTACGATACTTCTGGAAGAGTAAAGCAGGTGCATAACATTTTTATATATAACATGTCATAGGTTGTGCCTGGTAAGAGAGAGAGAGAGGGGGGGGGAGGAGGAGAGGAGGGCATTGGAAGTGGACAGGGACGTGCTTTGCTGGTAGCCAGGGGGGGCTCCCCCGTGGGACATCTTCTCTTCCTTCTTGACCCTTCCCTTTTGGATGCTGGCCGCCGTGATATTTTACGCTTTTAGGCCTTTTTCTGCCATTTTAAGCCCATTTTTGTAAAAACCTTTCCCTTTGAGAATCGGCCCACGCCCTCCTAACAGAAAAACCCTGACAAAATCACTGGGGAGGGGGGAACAGGAGTGCGAGTGGGTAATTATAGGAGGGTCAAGTTTGAGAGAGCGAGTACAGATAGAGGGGAGAAGGAGGGAAAATAAGGAGAATGTAGGGAAGGGGAAACAGGAGGGAAGGGGAGAGAGATTCAGAAGGAGGGAAAGAAATAAAGAATATGTATTTCATTAGGCTTTGCAAGTAAATTGGAATATGGAATTGACAAAGCTGACGAGCCTTTATTAAATTATAATATTATATATATATAGGCCTATAACTATCGTAAGAATATTAATTGAAACGTATAGGGCCTAGCTAGTTTCAAAATAATATGATAAGGAGATTAACGCTGGGTCCCGACATAATCCGTGTTGAGTGGTATCGCGAGTTCATTCATGTTTACTCAAACGAAGCTCTTAAGGTAGAGTCTTTTGTCTTGAAGTGGGACTAATATCCATTTGACTAAACAAAAGAGAGACATTTGGATGTAGTTGGTAACAAGCTCTTACACATGCCCTTCTTTTGAACGCACATTGATACACATGTCCCGAGTTTAAGCAACAAGACGCTGTTGGTACAGAAACCAATCTGACGTTCGCGTTGAAGTGAATTTGAGCAAGAAATCCAATCAATATTTTTGAAGTTGCCGTTAAAGTTCCAGTAACTTCATTCCGCAAACTCTCTAATAACGAATATCCAGACAGCAAAACAGGAACACACGTCACGCGCCAAGAATTCAGTCACACGTAAGTCTAATGACTAATATTTCGATCGTATCAATTAAATCTAGGGACCAGACATTGTATTAAAAATAAATTGGAGGTTCTCCGCAGATAAAATAAAGCACTAATTTTTGGGAATTAAAAAATATCATCTTGCTTTGCCAAATGAAACATACAGCTCAATCCTAAACATATGGTTAGATCTAACTAACTAGCAATCAAAAAAGTTTTATGATGTTTGCAATTTGAGGGGAAATAGGTCAAAAACATGCAATTTTCCATGTTTTCTTATTGTAGTCACAAATTTCTCAGATTTGGCACAAGTCTGAGTATTCTTAATTGTGAGTAAAATTAAGAGTTGGCTTATAATTTTAATATTTTATGTGGCTTTTGATAAGGTATGAAAAAGATTTTAAAAATGTGTTTTCCAAGAAATTAGTATATATAACTTATTAGTGTGAATACGTGTCTTTGGGCTTGATTGTCACAGCATACGAAAAACGCCCTAAAGGCTTAGAATTTAGTTTATGCTTCACTTAGCAAATCAGGATAATGTTTTTGATCCAAAATAATTAGTGCTGCACTTTTCTGGAATAAGGAGTAAGTCTGTCGCATTTTGATTATGTGGACTTCACTAGACATGCTAGAAGACTCTTGAGGTAACAAGAAAAGCAATAATGTTCTGTCTCTGACAGAAGTTTATTTTCTATGAGGTAAGCATGGTAAGTAAATGAATATTTACTTTTTAACATTTCTTTTTATTAAAGAGTAACGTGTTGTGCAAGTTACTTGTATCCAACCATGATCCAACATACATCGCTTACCTGCACACACTGCCCCTACTGCGCCTCCAAGTGGGTCGATAAAAGCTGCAAAACCCACACCCATTACACGGTGTTCCTCATGCAGGATTACTTGTACAATGGTATATATGAATACCATTTGAGTCCCCAAGGCAACTCCATAGATAAAGTGAAACATAGCGTGCTGCCAATAAGTACTGAAAAAGGGATTCGCAAAGTTCAAAATGGAGCATGTTGCAAATGCACACGCGGCGATTACGCCTCTTCGAATATGAAGAAAATCGGCAATAAAAGTAGGACCAACTCTCCCGATTAAGTTTCCAATACCAAAGACAGTTGGTAAGAGGGCTGCTTTCGATTCACTAATCCCTGCCTCCAATGCTCGAGGTATAGCATGAGCAACGGGTGTGTAGAATAACACACCAAAAATGAAGAAAACAACCAACATAATGTCAAACAAAATGTTTTTGAAAATTGATTTCAGGACCGATAGAACGCTCACCCAATGCCTACGTATTGCATTATTTTCACATTCAAACGTTCTCTGCTTATCTTTTGCCATTGTTTCTATTGTTACCGCGTGTGAGAATTCGGATGTTGTCATCACAGGCACAGGACTATCAGAGATAGCTGGTCTTGAAACGAGTTTATTTTCATTGCCATCGTTTATATCAGATTGATAAACAACAACACCAGCCTGTTGCTGCCGTGACAATTCTGGTATTTTCGTCAACATTGTTGACGATTCATGTTCTGCTTTACTGTAATCAAATGTCTGGTTCTCGTGAGCATTTGTCAATACTTCACTTTCACTCAAAGAGTTTCCCGTGCGTTTTAGCCTCAAGACTGCTCCGCTGACTATCAAGTGACACATTACAGCTGAAAGTATCCAAACTGCTCCACGCCATCCGTAGCTGTCAATGAGGGCACTTGTCATTAATGGAAAACATATTTGACCGATTGAACCTCCCGCATATGCCACACCATTCGCTACGGTGAAATGCTCATCAAAGTACTGGCCAATAATTACGATGGATGGAGTACGGACGAGTGCAAAACCAAAACCTGCCACAAACAAAAGGCTACAAAATGCCCATTATGGTTATTGGATGCATTTGGGAAATTGTTCCCTTAATCGTGTCAATTCTAAAATCCATGTCTCGCTGATAATAGCTGAAAATGGAAATCCCTTTTAACCCAGAGATGAAGAAACCACAAAATGACGTCATGGCGACTTTATTTCGGGAATGTTGTACTTATTGTGGTATCACTGGATAAAAGAGACCCATATAGCTTTACATAATTGATAAAGGGGTTGTCGTAACACCCCCATCGTAGTCCGTGTTACAAAATATGGCTCAGTAGTTCTAGTATTAAGGACCTTTGTCTTCTATGGCTGGCAATTTCTTCCATCTGTCACAACCACGAATCAATCCACACCACCATTTTCCCCATCATACTTGCACAAACCAATTGAACTATTTTGCAAAGGCTTTTTGACATTATGTGGAGTAAAGTTTCTTTATCTCTTCGTTCAAGCGGATTTCCATAATAAGCAGTGGAATGCTTGCACTTCCAAAAATATTTTACACAACATTGAGTAAAAAGGTCACAACTCAACAGTTGAGTAAACAAATTACTCAACATTGAGCTCATATAGGTCACAACTTAACAAATGAGTAAATATTACTCAACATTGAGCTCATGTTGAGTAATGTTTTACTCATTTGTTGAGTTGTGACCTATATGAGCTCAATGTTGAGTAACTTTCTACTCAAATGTTTTACTCAACTGTTGAGTTGTGACCTTTTTTCTCAATATTTTTTGCAGTGTGCGAGATGTCACCATAGATAACACCTTCCATCCCTTTGCTTGTTTCTTGCAAAGCACATTACCATCTAGTATGTATAACGTAAATTCGACATAATGAATGTTTGTCGAATTCTTATTTAAGCAATGTTGGCCAGTATATGTATTATTCTATATTATAACAATTAACACGCCGTGTACAAACCTATCATAACTCCCCAAGTCAATATTATTCCTAGAGTTGACTCCATTACCATCGTACAAATCATTCCTAGAGTTGCAAGTAACCCGCCGGTAATGACTACAGCACGGGTGCCAAATATTGTGACTAGTATACCACTGATCGGACCTGAAAGAAATATACAATTTTAAGTAATTTTATACAATCCAAAATTGGTATAATCAAAATGTCTTTTCTCTCATCTAAGATGAGTCATCTTAATTGCTTTGTAACATTGTACAAAGGAAAGGGAGGATCTTCAATGAATATTTAAGTAAACGTCCATAATATATAAATAGTCATGAGTTAAATCTACATCTGATGTAGCCTATACAAGCACTGAAGTCGGATGTAGAATGTGTGTAGTTTAAAGCAAAGCTATTATTATTTAAACCTTACTTAGAATACCCAGGACCGCGACACTCTGGCACTTGTTGGAAGACATCTAGTACAGCAGACAGTACATGTACAATGTGATTTTCTCATTTATAATTAGGATTACGTCATTGCCAGAGCTTGTTTTATTTGTTCATTAGAATGATTGACAGCGGTGGGCGGACTTATACTCTTTGTTTTGTGAGCGGTACAAAAATGTGATTCGCTGATAAAGTATAGGTCAAGGTAGGTCAATTCGGACCGTCTCTTCCTCAGATCTCTATGTAGGACTCTATGGTATCTTCTCATTACACGATCGTAGTAAGACTTGGCCGGCAACGACGCTTGCGAACTGCCTGTCTTCAACTGCTGTATAGCATGGTATAGGCAGTTTGTAGAGAGTGTCTTATCTCATTATATACAATCTCTGGAATACCCAAGTTGCTTCTGCAGAACACTTGTGCCAGTGACCCCTTTGTTATAAAATTGTATACCATTTAAAAAAAATACACAATAAAGAACATTTATAGGCGATAGGCTCCTACTTCCAGAAGCCGGGTAGGCACAGACCTGTCACTGTAAAGTCGGGTGCTCTCCGGCCATAACGTTACGTTAGTATAATATGATCAATTGAGCCTGATGACAATAACAATCTAAAATCTTACTTGAAACGCCTAAGACGATACTGCATATAGACACCAACACACTTGCTTCTGCCGAGGAAGTACTGAATTCTAGCTGCCATTCGACGAAAAAGAAAGTCTGGGTTTGATAAAATCCTAAGATTATGAAATACTGCAGAAAAACACTGCCGATAATTATGTAGCCCCAACCACCCTCACGTTGCTTCATGGTAGTTTGGTCACAACTGTCTGCCATTTTGCCAAATTTAGGGACCGTTCACAAACACTTGTAAGGGGGGGCTGATGCAAAAAAACTTCATCGCGTAAAATTTTCGGGCCCCCCCTTTACAGATCTCAAAAATTTCAGCCCCCCCCCCTTTTTGACATGATAATTATGGGTCAACCCCATAGAAAAGCATATAAAATTAATTTTTCATTTGTGGTCATTTTCACCCCCCCTTAGGAGGGTCAAAATGTTCAGCCCCCCTAACAAGTGTTTGTGAACGGTCCCTTATCTGCATTCAATTTTATAATATTGACCTCATATTTGGCCAATATCTATAGTTTCTGTCCCGATTTTCTGTAGGGACAATGATATTGTGAACTTTACAGTACACAGTACAGACTTTCATTCATATTGTGCACTTAAATGGAAAATTTTGTCCAATATGAAAGGTCAATACAACTACACCAGTGGGGTATGCTGCTAGATTATAACGAAGTTCACTTCTGACAGCAATCTTGTATAATTTGTTCACAGGAATTTGACTGATTCTGATTTCAAAAACCTGCAGAACAATAAATCTGAAATGGAATTCAAAATAGTGATCCTCGAATGATCCTTAATTTAAACATAGCCTAAATTAAAACGTGCTCATATACATAATCTTAACCTATAAGGCGGCAGTTTGGAGCCCAAAATAAACAATGACCATTGTCAAATTAGGTATTGGACATTTCTCAGACTTTACCATTACATGTAATAATTAGATTTTATAAATGAGCTATGTCTACCAAAATCCGGGACCAGTTATTAATACCAGGAAAAGTGCGATTCGTACGTGGCATTCCACATATGGATTTGCTCAGGTTCTCATTTAAGAGTGCGTACCAAATTTTAAAGTTGCAACACAATTTCAAACTTTCAAAAGTTCTTGATGGGTAAAAATGCACTTTAAGCTTCGCTCCATCCAGTGCCTTTCGGAAGTAAACCGATACCACTCTCGTTCGCACTTCCGTCTTTAAGGGTAGACACGGTATTGTTGTTATCTTAATCAATATATTATTGAAAAATAACATCTTGATGTTTTGCAAAAGTTCATTCTACAAATCATATACGTTGAAAACTTGCTTGATTTATTGTTGCTAATGAGTTAGTGTACGTTTTACCAAAGTGTTGTTGTTTCAGCCCTCTTCACAACATAACTCAAGAACCACAGGACCTACAAAAGTATATCTGTGATATTTGAATTCTTCTACACAATCGCTATGAAATGATCAATGCAGTATTTTCCAAAGCTCACTACCATTCGCAAGATGCTGTGAACTACCAAATCGCAACAGTTTAAAATAGTTGCCAACCTTAAATACCAACTTAAGCACAAAAATGGTAGTTTTGGAGATGTTTATGAAAGTATTATGTATATTGCCAGTTGTCGTCAAGTCTGGACTTCGCTGACACAAAGTTGGAAGCTATATTATCTCTGAGCTGATATCAACAATATAAAGATTGTCATAACCTGTTGTAATGTTATGCTAACTTTGATTCGATTACGTTTTGAGAATAATAATAATAGTTTTTATCTATCATTCTTCAAATTACATGAATTATACAAACAAATGTCAAGAATCAAACAGAAAATATTTCAATAAATGTCCGTTACCACCCTATATACCATATTAGAGCAGGAAGCCCGAAAATGTGGAATAGCCATTTCCGTTCAAACCACAATCTTCCGCTGATTCACCATTGGTATCAAGAAACACCCAAACCTGGTCCCCTCTCTGCAAATACAGGATCACCGTGTGGCTAATGGTCTGACCGTTTCCAGCAGAATCACTATACAAGCTGGCGACGATTTTTCCATTATGCTTCAATCTAACAAACATCTTGTTACCCTTCAGGTACTTGAGAGCACTGACGTTGAAGACGTAGGTTCCTTCTTCGGGTGCAGCAAACACACCTGTTTCTTTACTGTAACAATAGCCGGTATCGACGTGGACTGTGTCAAATCTCGCCACCTGTCCATCATATTGTGGTAGCTGGTGACTGGCTAGGGATGCGGAAAAGACCGCTCTTGACGGTTCTGTAATATTGAGAAATGCAATCACTGAATGGCAGGTAACTGGATGTTTGTCAAATATTCTAAAGGTTTTTATCATGAATTCAGTCCACCGTTTTCCCCATCACCATTACGACTTATTGGTATTTAATTTTAAAACATCAATATATCGTAACATGGCATTAAGGGCTGGGGTATGAACGTTTGGACAGTATTTATTTTGGGACATTAGAGCACATCAGACATATCGAATTGCATTCTGAATACGAAGAATGTCATTCTGATATCAAATCATTTTGATTTTTTAAATTCGCAATTTAATACATTTTATGGCAAATCATTAAAAATTGATATTTTGATATTTATCAGTACTTGAAGTAAACTTTATAAATCTGATGATTTATACTTAAAGTGTATGTAGGTGGGATGAAAAGCCGACGATCAATTGAAAATTTTGACCTTTCGTATAGAAGATATGGATTTTTTTCCCAAAACACCAAAAAATTAGGTCTTTTGGGAAAAAAATCCATATCTTCAATATGAAAGGTAAAATTTTCAATTGACCGTCGGCTTTTCCTCCCTGCTACATACACTTTAAGAATATATCATTAGATTTATATCATTACTTCGAGGACTGTTATATATCAAAAATTTGAAAAATATCAATTTTTTATAATTTGTCATAAAATTTGTATTATATTATAATTTTCAAAAAAAGTATTTGATATCAGAAAGACATGCTTCGTATTCAGAATACAATTCGATAGGTCTGAGGTGCTCTCATGTCCCACAAAAATACTGTCGAAAAGCAATAAACGCTCATTTTAGATCCCTTAACATAACATAAATATAACGTAACGTAATTTAACGTAACGTAATTTAACGTAACGTAACATAACATAACATAGCATAACATAACATAACATAACATAACATAACATAACATAACATAACATAACATAACATAACATAACATAACATAACATATTAAACTTACGTTACGTAACGTAACGTAACGTGCTTCGTGCTTACTACACAAATTGCAGCAACAAAAAACAAACACACAGTTATTTTGAAGACATACACAAAAATGTGCAACACGGCGGTACAGTCGGACGTTAAAGCAATTTGTGTACCGCGCGGGTTGCAGTCACTGCAGTGTGACGTTAAAGCACTCTTATTATTGCAATGTGCGTTTACCGGCCTCTGGATTTACACGTGCACGTAGCCTACGGGGCGGGTGATGAGGGTGGGGGTTGGGGAAGGAGGTGTCCATTTACACATTCACTGTTCAACAACTTTTCAGTGGTTGATTCAATAAAAATGGAAACTTAAACCTTCATTTAATATTATTCTTTATTGAATCATTCCTTATTCCTAATTTCAAACTTTTTGCCATGCATTGTAATAAAGGATCTATTATACAAAACTGCCTCTACATACGTACGTACCTTCCTGTGAAACTGACAGCTGCACACCCGCCAGTAAAATAATGCAAGTCACCGCTATATTCATTCTACAACAAAGAAAAAACAAATTGGTTTAACGCTCATTCTACAAAATCCGGTGCCAATAGCCTTTTTTCCATTCTTTGGTCCACAAAAACTTTGTCGAGCATTTAGGGCATCAAATATGTTGTTTTTCTGGTAGAACTCAACGAGATCTACACGGACATATATAGTTTTCCTTACTTTAAATGCTTTCTTCAGCCTGATTAACCCTTGCAAAGGCTCAAAAATCGCTAAAAATGGGTTTCCACAGCTCAAGTGTCACATCTAACCCTGAATATTTTCTTTGAATAAATGCGATTTCTTTACATATTTGTTGTTTTTTAATTAGATAACGCACCATCATATTGTTTATCAACATTATTTTTAGTGATTAAAATGTCTTTGTGTAATTCTAAAATAAATTGCACTTTCCACCAAAACGCTGTGAGCTACGTTACCCTTTTAACACACGTTATTGGAAAGAAGTAAAACAGAGGTATCAATGTAATTTGCGGTTTTGAAAGGAAACACTCACAGGTTTTTAAAAATCACAGTAAAAATCGTGATGCTGTAGCATTTTTGGCATATAAATGTTGTAAACATTGAAATTTCGACCGACCATGTTAAGATTGGTGAGCTACGTTACCAGGATTCTATAGTATGCACTTGTATTACATGTACTTCCTAATAATATGTGAAAGCTACCAGTGGTCGAACCCCATTTATATTAGAATTAACCGACATAACGTTCTAACGTTCGCAAATCACATTAAAAACATTAAAAACCAGAGAACTACGTTACTGTGAGCTACGTTACACACTCATTTAAGCATCTTCAAAACTTCTATGAAATGGTGAAATCTGTTTTACATTTCACTCAAGTGATCTTTAATTTGCTTTTTATGACCTTGGATTGAGTAAAACCAGCCCATTTTATAGTCGGTAACGTAGCTCACATTACATTGAGTTTTAGTGTTAAAAAACATCATGACTTCCTGAAAGAAAAATATGCAAGTGGTGTTGGCAAATTTTTACATCTGAAAGTAGTGATACATTTACTTTTAAAAAACACAAAAAGCAGATCTTTTTGAACAACTTTTATTTTTTCAATTTTTTTAGTGGATTGGCACCGGATTTTGTAGAATGAGCGTTAAATTTAAACTGCCCTATTACCTATAATAGGCCTAAATTTTTAACTGCACCATATACATCCCACCCCGTTTTAGACCACAGATTATCTATAATCTGTGTTTAGACTATAATTGTGTGGACCTATAAGTGACAAAAAAGTCGTTACACCACGTGGAAATTCAGTGGGATCATAACTTGCCCATGTGTCGGGCCATGTCACATGTGTATATGACATTCGACATGTGTACATGAACTTAAAGGTCCATTTTTTTTACCGTGCCACAGTCTTTTAAGTCAAATTGAACTTTGACCTTTCTCAAATTCATGCGCCACTGTGATCCCAATTATTTTTCAAGTTGTTTGGGATCATCAAAATAAACTAAACATGAAGTAACTTTGTTGGGATCTTGTTAGCGCATAAACTTGAAAAGTGCGTGTTACTCCTAGCTCTTGATCAGAGCCCTCGCAGTACCTTAGAAGACCAAATTATGATCCCTGAGTAAAATAAACCCAAGCAAGTGACTAGTAAAGAAAATGTAAGGCCAATCCCTGCCTGGTTAGACCATTCTGTAAAAAATTAATACCACTCCTAGTACAGAGCTTGCCGAAGGCAACCTACACTATCACTAGGCAAGCTACATAAGTCACCAACCAGCACTTCCCACCAACCAGCACTATGCAGTATTACTGTCTACCCACTGATATTGGTCTACCCCACCCATCAACCGCTCAAGTCCACTCACCGAGGCGCAGCTTTTCATCAAAGATCTAAACCACAATACACAATAACTTGGCACCCCAGGGATTTGAACCCCTCGGGTGTCACGCACAAGATCACCGACTTATAGCTACGGGGGTTTGGCTGGCCCGGCCAGCGATTTCCTGGGTGTATTTGACTTTGGGTTGATTGCGTCATGCCTTCACGTGCAATGCATGCATGCGCAGTGGTTTTCTTTGTAAGATTTTGTCAGATTTTATAGAGTTAGGGTTAAGCATGCCTGAATGAAGGAAATATAGGCCTATTAAGATAAGGTAAGAGATATTAAACAAGAAGCCCCACCAGTGCCGCCGAGAGCCATTACGGGCCCGGGGGCAATGTGAACGCACGGGCCCCTTTGCTCAGTGATGACGGTGCAGGAATTCATAAGGGTGTGTGTGTGGGGGGGCAGTGGCATAAATTTCTTTGTAACATGGGGGAGGGAGGTTGGTGTAAAATCCTTGAACATATATTGCAGCAGAGCGAAAGTAGCATGTTTATCTGAACAACTTCCACGCGAAGTGCAAAAAAATTGCCAATTTAAAGCCAATTTGAAGCCAAAATGTTTCAAGTATGAACCGGTGAATTGGAAAATGCGCGCGAAGCGCACGGACATTTGTAATTCGAATTAGCAACTTTTGCTCACAGATTGGACGTATTGAAACAAACTCCGTGCGGATAATGATCAAATAATAAAGTGAAAGGCACAATGCGCGCGAAGCGCGCGAAAAATTGCAATTTGTGTTCCCACGATTAACCTGCACTCCCCTGATTTCTCGAAGATTTCATTATATCGAGGATGATCATTTTGGCAAAAGCAAAGTGTAAATTCAAATGAAATATTTATTATTAGAGTGTGTGCTTCAAAGGCTATCTTGTATTTTTTTTAAATAAAATGCATGTCTCTTTTCTTGGTTTTTTACGGGCCCGTTACTTTTGTTTGGTTTTTATGGGCCGTAAAAGAGCAAAGAAAACAGACCTTATAATGGACGCGTATAAAAGGCAAAGAAAAGAGGCCATAGTGGGCCCATAAAAAGCAAAGAAAATATACCATAGGCCCGTAAATGAAAAAAAGAGACCTTAGTGAGTATGTAAAAAAGCTTAATAAGCAAAGAAAAGATATATACCCTAATGGACCCATTAAAAAAAAAAGAGACCTCGGAGGGCCCGTAAAAAGCAAAGAAGAGATACCATAGGCCTAAGAAAAGAGACCTTTGTTGGCTCATATAGTAAAGCAAAGAAAATATGCCTATTGCAAGGTATCTTTTACGGGCCCCTGAGGTCCGTTTTCTTTGCTTTACTGCCCCATAGTAAAGTGTCTTTTCTTCACTTTTACGGGCCCCTAGGACCCCAGGGTAACGCCCCGGTTACCCCCCCCCTTGTCGGCGGCACTGAGCCCCACTTTGTCAGTTCACCACAGAAGAGCTTACTTACACCTGTTACTTTGATCACAGACAGAACAGAATTTACACGGATATCATGCTATATATTTTTTATATAAAAAAGATCCATCACCCACTTGTATCGCCACACACACGGTACACTCTTCTTAGCGACAATGACTGTTAATGAACTACATAATGACTAATTAATCGAAAAAATAATGGTAAAATGTTACATTACATACAAATAGTAAATGTTATCACAATTAATAACACTCGATTAATTGATATTTCATACATTATAAGTGATAAGGATCGACCGTAAGCATCGTCCGCCGGACGAAAGATCGGACAAATTTGGTTCCATTGCCTTAAGGGGGTACTACACCCTGGCCAATTTTGTGCAAATTTTGCATTTTTCTCAAAAGTTATAGCGCATTGGTGACAATTAAGATATGCATGTTGTAGGGGCAAGGACTACAACTATTGCTCTGAAAATTCAGCAACTCAAGGAAAGTAGTTATTGACTTATTGATCAAATACTGGTTTCCCCTCTTTTTTGACTGCAACTCCACAACTGCTATCTGTGCCGAAATAAAATTTCCAGTGCAGTAGTTGTAGTCCTTGCCCCTATAATATACATATCTTACTTGTCACCAATGCGCTATAATTTTTGAGAAAAATGCAAAATAGGCATAAAATTGGACAGGAGTGTGGTACCCCCTAAATAAAATCGACGTAATATTAAATGTAACGTAGTTGTAAACATATCGTGAACAAGTGGTTTTGAAACAATTAATAAAAATAAACAATACAAACAAATAAAACTAACCCACCTGATATTACAGGGTCCGAGAGAGGCAGAGAGCAGACCAAGTTTGCAGCTTCAAGCTTGTCTCTTTTGCTCAAGTTATAAAACTGTAGCACCTTGCATGTATTTTCGTTACGTCTATGATATATCATTGATCAGGATTCTTATCTTTCACTCTTTTATATCATGATTCCTATCTAATTTTCGCACTGACCTCGATGAATTTGTGAACTTGTCAGCTGTTTGACCTTTTAAAGATATATATATATTTTCTTCAAAAACAAGTTTTGTGAAATTGGCAGATGGTTTTATTTTACAGATAGGCTTACAAAAAACTTATGCAACGAAAGTATATCTCTGTCAATTAACTGATTAAAAATAATATATTTGCTGCTTTAACCAGAATTAATATTAATTATTATTGACATAAGCACATATATCCTACTAAATTTTTAAGTCTTGTTGCCATGTATAGTTCCTCAGAGGAAAATTGCTCCAATGGTTCATCATTCCTGGATGACGTGTCCTATTATCTAATTCCTCTTCCATACATTGTATTGATATCGGATCAACAGCAACGCTTAATTTGTTCACAAATAGTTCAGGAGTTCTGTGTAGATGCTTCAAATAGCCAGTGCCAAAAACACACAAGTGGTGTACGTCCTTCCCGATGCATTTTGGCCGTGTGGGGAATTTTCTCCCATGCTCCCATTTGCGGTAACGTACGTTACACTCCATGGACGGATGCGTGTTACCTCCTGGGGCATACGGGAGACGATTCAAAGAAGAAGTGAAAAATTCATCGGGAACATATGTATCATTTAACCATGCCAAATAATCTTTTGCCACTTTATGATTGATAATAAAGTCTACAAATTCACGAGTTGCAGCTATATATGTATCACCTTTATAAATTGTTATGTTATGAGGCGGTGGGTCTTTTTCTAAATTTGTAGATTTTGACAACTTTGTCTCCTTTTGTCGAGGTTCAACGTAACCCTCGATACAATTATGATTTTTATATTCTTTAAGTTGTTGTATTATTTCATAGTTAGTTTTTAATGGGAAATCTTTCCCACATAGATTCAATAGGTATTTCCATTTTGTATGCTGGTTGAGTAGGTCTTCCATACAATGCAGGTCTGCTAAGAGTGTCGTTATAGTTCCCCACTTGACTTCCTCACGAGTAGACGATAAAAAGACATTTTCAAAGCATTCGGAAAGGCGCTTTATTGCTTGGTAGAATTGTGTCGAAGCCTTTTTGTCAACGTGAATACAGTATACGTTTTGAGGTTGATATATTGCTCGCAAAAGACGCTCAACCTACAATAAAACAAACATATCATTGCTAATCAATCAATCAATCAATCAATCAATCAATCAATCAATCAATCAATCGATCGATCGATCACTCAATAAATAGGTTGAAGAAAACAAAAACTTTGGGGGACAAATTACTACATAGACCTAAGTTGAGATGAGTTGAAATCAATCAATCAATCAATCAATCAATCAATCAATCAATCAATCGATCGATCGATCAGTCAATTAATGATTAATGAATTTGATCAATAATAAGGATCGACCAAGCAGTGGTGGTCGATCGAAAGACCGAACTAATTTGCCTCTATTGCCAATACAAAGTTTATCTTAAATTCTAGTACATAGTACAAAACCAGTCCAAAAACCAAATAAGTGACAACATTGCGTGAAAAATCAATATTGTCACTTGACAATTAAGTGACAAATTAACCAGCCAGCATGACAACTTATTTTTTCTGCATGACAAATTAATTTTCGTACATGACAAATTATTTTTGCATGGCTAATTATTCGTCATACTAGACCGTTTTGCATGACCATGATGACTAATTATAATTAGTCATTTCAAAATGCATGCATGACAAATTATAAATTGTCCGGCTGTCTACATTACTACTTTTTATTTTGTTAATTAACTAAAGAATAGTGCAAGGGAGAAAGAGAAAGAAAGGGAGAGAGGACAATTAACAGAGACCATACGAACCTGAACAGCATCCTTATATACCACAATGCTGTATGCAATGGGATAGTCAGCTTCCTCTTGAGATAGCGACTCTTTGACATACCGTCGTGCATGTTTGAACTTGGTGCAATTTTTAAACCACCATAATACCTGTGTGTGTACACAAAGCATAATTATATATTCATAATAAATTATAGGCCTATTGTACGCATGTAAGCAACCTTACCTAGCATGTTTAAAGGCTTTTTAGCCAGACTTGAGGACTTTGTTTGAACCTGGTCCCATCAGGACTCAGGTGTGTCTCCGCACTCATTTTAAGTGGACTTTTATTTCAAAATGTTTTCAAAATCAGTATTTTACTTGGGCTGTTGTTACCGTAAAACTTCGTATATAACTTGCATAATGTGCATATTTTACGGACACGATCGAATTTTTAAGTTTGTTGAACTTTTTCATTTTTTTTCTTTTAATTTACAAATATCTATGTTTACAGATTTGAACTGTTCATATGAGACCAACAAGTTTTGACCAAAAGCATTACATAAACGGACAACACACACTGACACACTGATTGACGGACGGACACACAACTCGTGATGCCATAAGGTCTTTTACTTCGGACGACCTAAAATGTTTATTAATAATATCAGGGAAATAAAATATTACTCTGTTTCGATACATACAGACATAAAGAATTTGGATGAGTCCATTATCATTATGTGTAAGTTGGGAACATGTGTAAGCATATGTCAAATTAATGAGCTAATTTGCATAAATGCTAATTAATTATGCAAATTAGAGGGCGGGTTCACTGTATAATACATCAGAATATATTAGAAACAATTTGACTAACTTTCAAGGCAAAAGTGTGCAAAATAAATAGTACCCTGAACATTTATGCATGGATTTTTAGCAAACTATTGGCAAAAATGACATATTAATGAGCCTTTACAGTTATTACCTCATTAAAAACATTGATTATTGATAAAAACAATAAGATGCAAAGAAAATATAAATTAATATATATTTTGAAAACCGTATGTCCGATATGCTTCAAATATATATAAAAGGCATATTGATAAGTATGCTTTGCTCTACTCAATTATGTCTGTTTAAAACATACTCAGAGCACTTCCATAATGCCTCAAATACCACCTTAATCAGATTTGTTTAAAATCTTAAGGTGAGTTATTAATTATATTATATTATATTATATTATATTATATTATATTATATTATATTATATTATATTATATTATATATGATATTCATATTATTCTTTCCTACCTCGCTGGCATCAGGTACGTATAAAACACCTCTTGTATCTCTACCTTTGTTCAAAATCACTTCAGATGAATTTATAGCATTCACTTCTCCTGCAAATATGGCGGAGCAATTAACTGGATATATCTTGTGATACTTGTAACGTACTCGTGATTTAGTCCGGTGATTCGGAAGAGATGCCTTTCTCGAATCTGTTGTGAAATGTTATCAAGTTTGAAATCAGCAACTCACTTAAGATCAATCCTTCATTTTTTCACACAAGATTATAGGCCTACTAATGAATGTGACGGGACATGTTCATCAGGACTGTTATTGAAAAATAATAGCAGATTAATTATTCTTCTTTCTAGTCCAATAAACATGATAAAACAATACGTTTCGAAATCTAGCAGAATCCTTTTCTGCACAGAGACGAGGGGCAATATAATCACAGGCATGTATTTGACGATCTTCGTGGACAACGAACTGGCAACCGCGTAAACCAAAGATCGTCACTCACAACAACAATAGTGTAGAAAAAATGAGACTTCAAAACGTCCACACTGCTGGACTAGAAATAAGAATAATCTGATAATAGTTTCAAACAAAAATTTAAAATTTCAATTTGGTTTCAAAATAAATATGGCTTTATATTTACCTTTTGCACTCTTTTGACTCGCCCATGATGGTGATGGTGATGATGACGACGATGATGATGATGATGACGATGACAATGATGACGACGATGATGATGATGATGATGCGGATGATGATGATGATGATGATGCGGATGATGATGATGCGGATGATGATGATGGTGATGACGATGATTCTACTGATGATGATGATGATGATGATGATGATGCATAGCAATGGATGAATACAATTTTTGACTATATCGCCTTGTACTACATGTACAACGTTCACGCCGTTCCTATGCATTAAACCATATCATTCTGATCACTCGCACTTGAAAGATAAGTATCTTTGAAAAGAGCGGTATTGTATTCAATCTATGATTGCAGACATACACAGGTGATGAGTGCAGCCTGCTTCCCAGCTAACACACTACGTATTGACGACGTTCGCTTACGTTGTCATTTACGTTACAAACACGTAAATTTGTGAACTCGTATTCGTGTTGTGATTTTCGGACGTTGAAATAACGTCATAGTGACGTTGTTTCGACGTTCACAACTTGACGTCGAAACAACGTCATAATGATGTTACACTAACGTTCGGGAATAACGTTGTCACTACACGAACACGAATACGAGTTCACAGATTTACGTACTTACAACGTCCATATATTATGTTTGTACGACTTTATATAACTTTTAGACAACGTTGTAACAACGAAAAATTGTTAGCTGGGTTGTAAGCAGGGCGATATAGTCAAAATTATATTCATCCATTGCTATGGTAGGCCTATTAATCCGATTTATTACGTCACTTCGACAGCGAATTCTACATGATGAACTTACCTGTTTTACTTGCCGGATTGTGAATTGTGTTAGAAGACCTGCTTTGTAATTGTATACTAACATCCTCTGGATATAGAACGAGCTTGTTAACGCTCACGAATTCTACCAGAAGTATTGCAATAGCTGCAATACAAATAAACTTGTAAAATCTGTAACTCTTCAGAAGTATGCCCATAGTTTTCAAGCAAATATAAAACGTGAAAGGCCTATGTGATTACGCAATTAATAGATATTCTACATGTTCTGGAATTAACCGATTAAACGAGAAAGCGTTCAACTATAGAGACGCTGCATATTACATATTGTGTGGTTCAAAGATGAAGACCTTGCCTTCATATACCGCGGTGTTTACCTTCATCACTTTATTACAATGACACAAAGAACATTATACCACTGCTATTTTGATAGTTAATTCAACAATGAGAGATAAATGGAATAAATGACTTTCTTACGAGGACGAAAATAATAACCTGTTTTCATCAAATAATTTAATCACTTTAATAACCATTCTTGTTTAGTGAAGTTAGAATAATCCTTGAAAAGTTGTATGAAATTACGCAGGTAAATAACTGGATAGTCACCCAGACGCTGTACACTATTCTGGGATTAAATTGCACTTTTGGCCGGGATTTTTGGTATTGTTGGTCGAAGCAGCCAAAAAGAAACCGATTTTCGTTATCTGAATCAATATATTATTGAAAAATAACACTTTGGTGTTTTGCAAAATTTCATTCTACAAATCATATACTTTGAAAATTTGCTTAATTTATTGTTGTTAATGAGTTATGTACGTTTTACAAAAGTGTTGTTGTTTCAGCCCTCTTTGCAACATAACTCAAGAACCACAGGACCTACAAAAGTATATCTGTGACATATGAATTCTTCTACACGCTCGCTATGAATTGAGCAATGCAATTTTTGCTAAAGCTCACTACCATTCGCAAGATGCTGTGAACTACAATTTCTATGCTGCTTCGACCAACAATACATCGTATACCCTTAAAGGGATTTCAATGATCATAATATGACACGGTCAAGAGGCAATTTTGAAAATTGATCAACTTAATCCTGAAATGAAATCCTTTTTTAAAATGGCAATTAGCACACTCGACTGCAAAGTTATTAAACTGTTGCTATGTACCTTTGGCCCGACTGGATCAGCCGAGATGTCACATAGGCCAAACAAATTGTTTGCTTGCCCTCCACCGACCGATCCATTGGCCAAAATCAATTTTGTTTTAGTTTTAATGGTTTTTTAATACCTTTTCTGTCTAAATTTCATTTCAAAGTTGAATTAGGTCAACAACATTTTTCTTAAGAAGAAAATCATTACTCGAGCAGGGCAGGGTCAAAATTCCCATTGACTCCTGCATAATAATAGAGGGGAACGAGCATCATAAAGGATTGATTTAGTAAAGGCGAGTGGATGGTTGGCAGACGCCATTTTTGTCCAGTTTAACCCATTTAACTAAAAACGGCAGTCACTAGGATCCACAACATTCTCATCTATTAGTGCACATTTGGACATTCATTGCATGACTCTTGAAATTTTGAGTACAAAAACTCATACTCTGCAACTTGAGGTCAAATTTTGCACTATGATTGTTTAATTGAGGTTATTGAACTTTGCCATTGGAATGAGGCCATTATGGTCCATAGTGAGTGTGCTTTGTAATAGTAGGCCCTAATACATTGATCTGATAGAAAATGAGTCAAAGAAGCCAATAATTATACATTTATATTTCCATAAGACTTGCAGTTCTTGAATTAAGCCTAATGATATAAATATTTTTATAAAAATCATGTACATGATAAAATCATGCACATGGGGCGCAAATAACATCCCTTATCAAGCATTGGCATCTCTTTTATTTAGGGATTC
The DNA here is from genome assembly GCF_039555335.1 of Amphiura filiformis. Classification (NCBI taxonomy): domain Eukaryota; kingdom Metazoa; phylum Echinodermata; class Ophiuroidea; order Amphilepidida; family Amphiuridae; genus Amphiura; species Amphiura filiformis. The sequence continues at coordinate 51,609,687 of NC_092639.1, read as the reverse complement.
AATCATGCTTCACCGTTGTTCCTCACCGTTTAACAACGATGCGGCCGCGTCGTCTGCGTGGTTTACTTCGCGAGGGCAGCTTTAGCTTTAGCTGCCCTCGCGAAGTAAACCACGCAGACACGCCGGACGCGAGTTGTTAAACGGTGATGAACAACGGTGAAACATGATTGAATCTCTTTCAACAACGAAAAGAAGCTAACGATCGTATAATTCACGATTATTTCACGAGGAAATGTCAGTTAATCATTGTCACTAAGCCTTACAAAAACTTCGATGATTTCTCTGTTAATATCAGCAATAAAACTACAGAATAAAACGGCAAAGTTTAGCCGCTATACCAATTCAATTTGTAATCTTGCATACGCACAAAGGTTCCAGGCATGACGAATTTTACGCGCTCTCGCGTTCGCGTATACGCTACAGTAAAAGTGTGGTTTCATCACGGATTAACAACGGGTGGCCCATGTACAAAGGTATAGGAGGAGTTGTTGAAATAGGAACCAATACCATTTTTCTTGTGTGTAGGCTTTATTTGTCTTAGTATTTGAGTGCAAATGCTGCAAGTCATGCTCCCCTCTGACTCTCCTTAAGGGGGTACTACACCCCTGTGGTAAATTTGTGACTAGTTTTGCATTTTTCTCAAAAAATAATAACACTCTGGTAATAAAAGTTATGTATATTATTGGGGCAAGGAATCCAATTACTACACTGAAATTTCAGTGACTAAAGACAAGCGGTTCAGTATATATGATAGGAAACAAGGTACGTCCTAGCGGTACCTTATTTCTTATCATAAATAACAAACCGCTTGTCTTGGGTCACTGAAATTCCAGTGTAAATTGTATTCCTTGCCCCTATAATATACATAACTTTTGTTACCACTGTGTTATTAGTTTTGAGAAAAATGCAAAAATAGACACAAATTTATTGAGGGGTGTAGTACCCCCTTAAGGGCGTTGCTAAGTGCCAGAAATGCAAAAGGTAGGCCTATGATCCACAACTTCTCAATTATACAGGGTGTCCCAGAATGATTTATACTGGGAAAGAGGACATTTTTTAGGTATGAACGGCATTTGTATTGGTCATATTGTTTTACATTTTAGGTTTTACAAATATTTAGCTTTCTCAGATTTTTAGATTTTAAAAATTGGACGTTTCTAGTAGAAGTTAGAGAGGATTGCGTAAAAATGGTGAATTTTGACAAAGCAACCTATTTTGAAAATCTGTAAAATTACTAAGCGTTCAGCACAAAGTTATTCTGTTACTTCTACTAAATAAGTCGATATCGATCGTTTATTTATGATCTTACGAAGCAATCATTGTATGGAATAAAGGATTTCCTACGCTTGAGTGACCTTAAACTATTCTTTCTTTGGCAGCAGTTTTGAAGCCAATTCTTGCGGTGTGTGAGTTTCTTCATTTGAAATGAAGGCAGATATGATTTTTTCATAAAAGTATAGAGAAGGTCCGTCCTTCGTGTCACAGCATGCATTTATGTCCACAGTATATTGGCAAACCCACAGCTACGTGACGAAGAAGATTAAAATTTACTGCGGAGGATGCTTGAGGAAGTTATATCCTCTGTAATAATGACATTTTTGGGTAAATATTGGGGTAAAAATCACAGAAATTTTCTTTTTCAACCTAAATATCGGATGTCATATTGATATGTTTCACTTAATCCAATTGAAGCGGGATTGAATAAAATAGTATTTCTGAAAATCACTAACTTGCTTGATTATATAAAATTCGCGTTTTTGAAATAAGCGCTAATTGTGATTTCATATAAGGCTGAGCGCATGTGCCGACCAATTAAAATTATGAAAATGATGGCCAATCATCATTACGCGTACAGCACAGAACCGGTTCTGACTAGTTGACTTGTGGCGTAGTTTTCGCGCAAGCGATGCTTGGGCCATTCTGATACAGGGGTGGAACGTTTGGTGCAGATTCAGAATCCGATTCAGATATTTATGTCTGAGGAAGGGAGCTAGGTTGTGGTGAGGGTAGTTGGGAGTAGGTGAAGGTAGATTGTTGTTGTTGTGATCTCAAAGTTAATCAAACTGGTTGATTGAGACATAAATTTTATTGTGCTTCAGTGTATCCTTACAAGATCCCCCACAACTTATCCACGTTTCACACAAAGTTTACAGTGTCCCTCTGCAGGGGACTGGTATCAACCAGTTATACTGACATTCATAACCCATATATTAGACAAACGGCCGTCCCGCTATAAATTTGGTGTCAGAAGTGGGATACTGATTGTGTGAGGAAACACAGTAGAGGAAGCCAGCCGGGAAAGGAGAGGACCCCAGGGGGTCAATAAATGTCGGAAGACATGGCAACGAATGGAGAGTGGGAGGTGAGGAGAGAGCAACAATATGTCGGAAGACATGGCAACGAATGGAGAGAGAAGGAGGCGTGGGCAGAGAATGCCCCCTCAAGTAGCAGACAGGTTCCCCGGGGTGGGGGAATGGCGTGGAATGAGCAGAGAGAATACTGACGATGGTACCAGTAGTGAAGCGATGAGTTATGATGGTGTTCCCCTGGTGCCACCAAAGACGGACGAGAAGCGAGGATTTTCAAGTGCTGAATCTGGGGATGAGACTGACGATTATGAGTCATCGCTCGAATATTGGTCAGACCCTGAGGACCCTGAAGTGAGGTTTAAATTGCCACGTGCACATGGAGAGGCAAGAAGTGATGAAAGGGAGATGCAAATGGAGGACCACCTACCTAGTAGTGTGATCCGGAGGATAGAGGTCACGGAGCAATATGAGCGACTAATAGCTTGTTTGACGGAAAGGTATAAGCGTGAAAATGTCCGTGAAGAGGCGGACGTAGTAGAGAGGCTGTGGTCCAGAACAAAACGGGAAAGACAGCAGAAACGTGACACCCAGGGGAAAAGTTGTGACAAGACTCAGGGGATGAGTGTGTCACGTTATGAGGTCACCCACGGGGAAAGTTGTGATGAGACCCATGGGGTGAGTGTGGCACGTTATGAGGTCACCCAGGGGGAAAGTTGTGACGATACCCAGGGGAGGTGTGTGGCACAGTTGGGTTAACAAAGGAGAGAGTGTCTTGAAACCACCATAGGAAAATGTGAGGTGAATGAAGGCCTGACTTGGACAGATATGTATCGGCTCGCTGAAAACGAAATTTCTGTCCGTGTAGAAGCAGTGAAGGGTATGGGTGATTGTGCTGAGCAGGAGCAGAAAGTATACAGATTTGAGGGTAAAATATGCGATGATGGTGAACATTTTAGTGGTCAGGCGAGTAATCTACATGCGATAAGTAGAAAGGTAACTGGTAATGGGGCCAATTTTCTGCGTTGTGGCACTCAGAGTGACGTGGTGAACATTAATAATGATAGAGTTGAGCTGAATAGATATAACTCTCGTGATGGTGTGAACAGAACTACCGGTGTAATAACTGGTGATACTGAAGCGATTGAATGCAACTGTCGGAGTGATATAGAGAAACGAGAATCTGACAGTGGAGTGGAAGAATTACGTGTTAGAAACGGAATAGAAAAAGGCGAGAGACATAACAGTAATCTTGAACAATGCCGTATGGTTATGAATAGCATGGAACCTAGCAGGGATGATTGCGGTAGCCTAGACTCGGGCTTTGACGAGATAACAGCTTAGGAAGTCAGAAGGCAGGAGATGATGAGAAGAGCGTGGTGGAAATATCTTGTGATGGTGATGACAGTGACTTTGACACCGTAAATGATATTCCAAGATCTGTTGGTGATAGAGCCAGGAGTGGTATGATTATGGATGAAAGGTCAATGAGGCATCAGAGGTTATGCAAGAAGAAGGATAGAAGCCACAGAGTTTAGAAAGCTGACAAAGGTGAGAGGGTCGAGGCACAAAAAAAGGGAAGCTAACACGCACTGGAACAAAATGGGCAGATATGAGTAGAAGAGAGAAGGAGTTAAAAGAGGAAAGTTATGGAACAAATATGCGACAGATAAAGCAGACTTGATGAAGAGGGAGGGAAACTTAGAACTACAGTATAGGAGGTTGAAAGAATACTTGAATGACATACAAGTGTGTGAAGATCAACTGCAAGCACGGGAGCGACAGATGAATGAGGAGGAGGAACAGTTGCAATTAAGTCAAAACCACTAACCTACAGTATTTAAAAAGCAAGTGGGACTGTGGCAGAAATGAATGGAGTAAAGAACAGGAGAGTGTGATGTCCGAAATCGAGGAAAGTCGAGTAAAGTGTGAGAGTGAACGATCACAGTTGGAGGAAGCTGTGAAGAAAATGGAAAATGAATGTGCAGCTGTAGAGGAGTCGTATGAACGGGAAGTTGCTAAATTAGAGGAGCAAAAGGAAGACAGAAAGAAGAAGTGACCAAGTTGAAAGATTGTCGTGAAAAGCTTGATCATGATAGAGACGTGTGGGAGGAGATAAAACATGAAGACATGGATGGGCTTGATGCCCAAATTATGGATGGAGAGCGGCAAAGAGAAAGGTTAAATACGAGAGAATTAGAGCTAGATAATAGAGAATCGAAACTGTCACATCGGCGTGCAAAGTTTAAGGCTGAGTGCAAACTGTGTGAGAACACTTTGAGGGAAAGGTATGACAAGTTGAATCAAAAAGAATTGGAGCGCATAACAGAGAGCTGAAGATCTTATCAGCCCGTACCACAGAGTTAAGGATGAAAAAAAAGCTAAGAATGGAAGAGTTAGAAAAACGAATGGAGGGAGAATACAACGCTGATGGGTCCCGTGAGATTGTGGCTGGTAATGATTGTCCTGTGTTGTATGAAACGATGTCAATGGGTGATGAGGTGAATAAGCATAAGAGAAAGGCTAGAGTTAGGCCTAGGCGACAGGTAAGTCCAATAAAGTTTGATGGTATGTGACCATGGAAGGATTTTCACATGCATTTTGAAGCGTGCAGAGAGTATAATCAGTGGGAGGATGGCGAGGCAATGCTGCAGTTGATAATAAGTTGTAGAGCGAGGGCTTTGACAGCCTTGAGTTTTCACGATGTTGACTAGAAGGAGATTACCTACAACGAGTTAGTTGATTTGATGAGTCGTGAGTTTGAACCAAGAGAGTGTACGGAGAACTATTTTTAACAGTTGACGATGCGGGAGCAAGAAGAGGGTGAAAGTGTCCGTAGTCTGGGGCATGACATTAAGAAGCTGGTAACTTTGACATTTCCTGAGATGAGCAGCACAGAACAAGATGAGGTTGCAACAGAGCATTTTGCAAGAGCAGTTGCAGATTCAGAACTTCGTGAAGAATTGTTTGGGGTGAATGCAAAGAATTTGCAAGAAGCTATTGAGAGCATTGAGAAGTCGTTTAATCGTGCTCAGGAGATGCGTAGTGCTGAACAGGGTGAAGTAATGGTAGGAATCAGTTTGTTCATTTCAGAGCTTGCCGAGTTGGAAAAGAGGCAAAATATGGCGAGTTGGCAGTTGAGCGCATGTATAGCAGGGATTGAACAGAGCACATAGGGAAGGAAGATTGCAAGACCTAGTGAGAGTCGGTATTTTAGTGAAAACCAGCAAAGTAAATTGCTGCTGGAAGAAACAGATGTCAGTGAAGATCATGGTGGAAGCCAGGAGACTGAAGATGATTACCACGGCTGTGAAGGTAATACACATTATGCCTCTGTCAAAGGATGTAACGAGGAGTTGGTGGTGGCTGATCAGGCTAAGGAGGGAAGGAGAGTAGAAGTTGACAGGAAATGTAATGACAAAGCTTCCAGTAGATCATCACAAATTGGGGACGAGGGAGAAGAGGTACTGATACATGAGATTGATGGTGTGAATGATGCTGAATCAAAGCAGTGGTCAGAAATATGGAATGATTTCATTGGAAATATGGGAGAATCATGGGGTGAAGGGGATGAGAGGCACATTAGACACAACCCAAACGAGATCGTAATTACTGTACATTTCTCTGTAAATGATGCTGGGGAGAGGATGGTCCGGGTTCGGGAGTCCAGTCAGGAAGAGATACATTGGGCGGTGATGATGTCAGAGTGATGAACGATGATGCAGCTAGAAATAAATCAGAGTGTCGTGACGATTTGACACTTGCCGAGGATTAGGGGGCTGCAAATACAAGACGATGTGCTTTCTAGGATCTTGTGGTGGAAGGAGACTAGTGGTGTATGTGATACTGGTGTTGATGCAGTAGCTCCCAATTGCTGATTGTTGTTAAGATATTCAGATATTGGTGTCTATAAAGTAGCTACCAATTGCTGATTGTTGCTGGGTTTAGCAGCTATCTACTGCTGATATTGGTGTTGATAAAGTACCTACCAATTGCTGATTGTTGCTGTGTTAGCTATTTACTGCTGATATTGGCGTTGCTGAGGTACCTTCCTATTGCTGATTGGTGTTGATGAAGCAGCTTTCAATTGAAGTAGCTGGTTATTGGCGCTCAGGTAGCCATCTACAGCTAATATAGGTTTTGAAGAAGTAGCTACCAATTGCAGCTTGTTGCTGTGTTAGTTACCTACTGCTGATATTGGCGTTGATGAAGTAACTTCCTTTTGCTAATTGGTGTCGATGAAGTAGCTTCAATATTGTTCATTGGTGCTAAGGTGGCTACCTACTGCTGATATTGGTGTTGATGAATAAGCTTTCAATAATTGTTCACTGGCTCTAAGTAGGTTCCTATTGCTTATTGCTGCTGGGTTAGCTATCAACTGCCTATATTGGTGTTGATGAAGTACCTTCCAATTGCTGATTGGTGTTGATGAAGTGGCTTTCAATTGTCAATGGTGTTTATGAAGTAGTTCCCTATTGTTGACAGCTGTTTTGGTATCTATCTAATGCTGATATTGGTGTTGATGAAGTAGATATATATTGCTGATTAGTGTTGATGAAGCTTTCAATTGTTCATTGGCTCTAAGATAGCCTCTACTGCTGATATTGGTGTTTTTGAAGTAGCTTCCAATTGCTTATTGTTGCTGGGATAGCCATCTACTGCTGATATTTGTGTTGATGAAGTAGATACATATTGTTGATTGGTGCTGGGATACCCGGCAAAGGTTTTCGACATCATTCGCAAAACGCTATAAAAAGGTTGTCAGAAAACGCTTAAATGTCGGTTTATATAAAGGATATAAGGGTATAAAACATTTTCATAACATTAAAAAACATTTTCAGATAATCTCCTACCCAGAACACACAAAATGTTTTACAGGAAACGTTTAAATGTCAGGTTATATAAATGGTATAAAAACGTTTGAATAACATTCCAAAAACATTTTTTTAAACTTGATACAAAACATTCTATGCAGAATGTTATTTTTGGGTTGAAAAAATATTTTGCGAAAAATGTTTGCCCAAAATATTTCCAATAACGTTTTAAAAACGTTTTCATGACCTTTATACAACCCGACATTTAAATGTTATTAAAACGTTTTGAAAGAAACATTTTAAGAACATTTCTGTGTTTGCTGGGTCCAAATATTTTAACATAATGTTATTTAAGTGTTGACAAAATATTTGTCAAAAATGTTTGCAAAAATAGTTTACAATAACATTTTAAAACATTTTAAAAATATTGTTGTAGTGTGTTTTCATACAAAACGTTTTCATGACCTTTATATAATCCGACATTTTAATGTTATTAAAACGTTTTTACCTAAACCAAAAGCCAAAATATAACTTATCTAAAACGTTTTTAAAACGTTTTTGTGTTTGCTGCGTAGCCATCTACTGCTGATATTTGTGTTGATGAAGTAGTTTCTAATTGCTGATTGTGATGGGTTAGCTATCTACTGCTGATATTGGTGTTGATGAAGTAGCTTCCAATTGCTAATTGTTGCTGGGATAGCTATCTACTACTGATATTGGTGTTGATGAAGTAGCTACATACTGCTGATTGGTGTTGATGAAGAAGCTTTCAATTGTTCATTGGTTCTAAGATAGCCATCTACTGCTGATATTGGTGTTGATGAAGTAGCTTCCAATTGCTGATTGTTGCTGGGTTAGCTATCTGCTGCTGATATTGGTGTTGGTGAAGTAGCTTCCAATTGCTGATTGGTGCTGGGTTGGCCATCTACTGCTGATATTGGCGTTGATGAAGAAGCTTCCAATTGTTGATTGGTGCTGGGTTCGCTATCTACTGCTGATATTGGTGTTGATGAAGTAGATACATATGTGACCCGTTACAGCAAAAGGTACCTTAAGTCGGGAGCTACATATGCCTTATTTTGCTAGTAACAAATGCATTCTAAACCAATCATTAATCCTATTGTTGTAGAGGATAATAAGCTTGTACCTGTCTATAGAACTGTTTGTTATACAGCTCTAGTCTTTATTTGATATGGCTAATCCCTGTTCAAGTGGCATGAGTGGTGGGTTACAAAAGCATTGTATTGTATTTGTATAGGTATGTATTAGCCACCCACTAACAATGAGAGGACATTCCTGAACCTCGTTGACTTGTAGATGATTTGAAATGACCGCCACTTCAGATTGTCATTATTGTTTGATATTTTCTGCCAACATTGGGGAAAAAGAGACACTTGTAGCAGCCGACATAAGGTACCTTTCGCTGTAACGGGTCACATATTGCTGATTGGTGTTGATAAAGAAGCTTTTGAATGTTCATTGGCTCTAAGATAGCCATCTACTGCTGCTATTTTCATTCATTCATTTTTTATTTTCATCATCATCAAAATGCATGTGATACATAAAACTCAACAAATTAATACAAAATATATGAAGGAAGAATATTAAACACAATCAAGAATCGATCGTATAATCAAGTCGTTACGATTAAACCAATATAACATAAGTCAATACAATAACATAATAATGCATGCTTAAGCAGACTACATTTTAAATGGCAGTAATGATAATAACAATAATAATAATAATAACACTAATAATGATAATAATAATAATAATACAATATAGTACTGCATGATTAATTATTAAGCAAGATTAAGCAAGCATCAGATTATATAAAATATATATATGAATGATTATTGATATGATATAACGAATAAACAAAATTAATACGAAGACATTTTAAATGGTCATTGATACAATGAATACAAAGTATAGTAATACAATGTAATAAGAATTATGTGCAAAATGCATTAAATTATACAAATAGAGCATAATGGAAACAAACGCCTACGGTTTCTGATGATGATTCTGATGATGCAGTAGTAATGTGAAGTTCGGTTGGTACTATTATAGGAATGCAAGCAGTAAAAGACAAATAAAGCACACAAAGGGAACACAATACAAAGATTTAAATCAAGCACAACTACCGTAAAGCTTCGAGGGTAGGCATGCAGTGTCTGCCGAATCATATGCACTGATAAAACATTTTTTCAACCTGCTTTTAAAGGCAACATGTGATACAGAGTGTGCGCATTAGCATGCCTGGTGTTATAGGGGTGAGTAAATAAGATCAGAAAGGAAGGAGACCATTATAAAAATGAAACATAGCAGAACCAAGTTGAAGCTTATAGATATCATAGAGTGTTAGAGTTTGAAGGTAGAAAATAGAGGATCAGTGTGAGCAAGCCATCTACTGCTGATATTTGTGTTGATGAAGAAGCTTCCAATTGTTGATTGGTGCTGGGTTAGCTATCTACTGCTGATATTGGTGTTGATGAAGAAGCTTTCAATTGTTGATTGGTGCTGGGTTAGCTATCTGCTGCTGATATTGGTGTTGATGAAGAAGCTTTCAATTGCTGATTGGTGCTGGGTTAGCTATCTGCTGCTGATATTGGTGTTGATGAAGAAGCTTTCAATTGTTGATTGGTGCTGGGTTAGCCATCTACTGCTGATATTGGTGTTGATGAAGTAGCTTCCAATTGCTGATTAGTGCTGGGTTAGCCATCTACTGCTGATATTGGTGTTGATGAAGTAGCTTCCAAATGCTGACTGGTACTGGGATAGCCATCTACTGCTGATATTGGTGTTGATGAAGTAGCTTCCAATTGCTGATTAGTGATGGGTTAGTTATCTACTGCTGATATTGGTGTTGATGAAGTAGCTTCCAATTGCTGATTGTTGCTGGGGTAGCTATCTACTACTGATATTGGTGTTGATGAAGTAGCTTCCAATTGTTGATTGGTGATGGGTTAGTTATCTACTGCTGATATTGGTGTTGATGAAGTAGCTTCCAATTGCTGATTAGTGCTGGGTTAGCCATCTACTGCTGATATTGGTGTTGATGAAGTAGCTTCCAAATGCTGACCGGTGCTGGGATAGCCATCTACTGCTGATATTGGTGTTGATGAAGTAGCTTCCAATTGCTGATTAGTGATGGGTTAGTTATCTACTGCTGATATTGGTGTTGATGAAGTAGCTTCCAATTGCTGATTGTTGCTGGGGTAGCTATCTACTACTGATATTGGTGTTGATGAAGTAGCTTCCAAATGCTGATTGGTGCTGGTTTAGGCATCTACTGCTGATATTGGTGTTGATGAAGTAGATACATATTGCTGAATGCTGATTGGTGTAGATGAAGAAGCTTTCAATTGTTTATTGGTGCTAATTATGTAGCTATCTACAGCTGATATTGGTGTTGATAAAGTAGCTACCAATTGCTGATTGTACTGGGTTAGCTATGTACTGCTGGTATTGGTGTTGATGAAGTAACTTCCTCTTGATGATTGATGTTGATGAAGTAGCTACCAATTTATTGCTGCTCGTTGGTGTGTCAGCTTTCTACTACTGATATTGGTGTTGATGTAGTTTTCTATTGCTCATCTGGTACACAGCAGATTAGGCTGATCCAAATATTCCACAGCCAAATATTTTTCTTGCCCCCCCCCCTTCAGTTATCCCCCTCCACCTTTGAGGACAAAACCCAAAATTACCTCGACTTCGACTTTTTGCGGCAAATTTAGTCGATTTAGTCCGTTACAATATTTTCAAATGTTCTTGGTTGGGTATGAAATCATAGTACCAATAAATCGTCTTCATTCAATCGTCATGTGTCCATACTTGTGTTCTCTTTAAAGCTAGTACAATAAAGTATACTGCGCCAATAAAGTATATATACTTACACTTGGAAAAAGAATCACAATTTCCAAACTGAACAATATAAAAACTGAACAATATTGGGGTAAATTTACCCCAATATTGTTCAGAAAGTTACCCCAATATTGTTCAGTTTGTAAGGATTCTTTATTGGCTTATATATAGCTTGTCAACTTTCAACATGGGAACACGTTATGAAGTTTCTTTATTTAATAATGATCTTGGCTTACGTCAGTGAAAAAGAAATAGTTCAGCGGATATCAAAATGTATATAATTGTGTATAGTAGGCCCTATACGATAAACAAGATTTCCATGACTACTTGGTCTTTGGTCAGTCTTCCTACTGCTGCTACGGTGGTGATGTTTCGAGCCAAGCACTCTGTTATCTTTTGGGAGGTCTTTCTCATGTTGTTTTCCCATGTACATTGCCCTCACAATTTGGGGTATCTGTCCCAATTTTAGCCACTATTTTAATGAAACTTTCCTCTTTTCCGTCCCCATTTTCATCCCTGAAACTTGCTTGAGAGCCTTTCAATCATACAAACTCACCCCCACACATACAACTTTCCTCATTTATATTATAGTAAGACTTCGGGATGTCCACGCGGCCCCCGCCTGAGTAATACCAAATAATGCAATAGAGTAAATGTAAACCTGTTAGACTGTTGATAGGTGCTGAGTTAGCCATCAACTGCTGATATTGGTGTTGATGAAGTAACTTCCAAATGCTGGTTGTTGCTGGGATAGCCATCTACTGCTGATATCGGTGTTGATGAAGTAGATACATATTGCTGATTGGTGCTTAGTTAGCCATCTACTGCTGATTGGTGTTGATGAAGTAGCTTCCAATTGTTGATAGGTGCTGAGTTAGCCATCTACTGCTGATATTGGTGTTGATGAAGTAGCTTCCAATTGTTGATAGGTGCTGAGTTAGCCATCTACTGTTGATATCGGTGTTGATGAAGTAGCTTCCAATTGTTGATTGGTGATGGGTTAGTTATCTACTGCTGATATTGGTGTTGATGAAGTAGCTTCCAATTGTTGATAGGTGCTAAGTTAGCCATCTACTGCTGATATTGGTGTTGATGAAGTAACTTCCAATTGTTGGTTGTTGCTGGGATAGCCATCTACTGCTGATATTGGTGTTGATGAAGTAGATACATATTGCTGATTGGCACTGAGTTAGCCATTTACTGCTGATTGTTGTTAATGAAGTAAGTTCCAATTGCTGATAGGTGCTGGGTTAGCTATCTACTACTGATATTGGTGTTGATGAACTAGCTTCCAATTGCTGATTGGTGATGAGGTAGCCATCTTCTGCTGATATTGGTGTTGATGAAGTAGATACATATTGCTGATTGGTGTTGATGAAGAAGCTTTCAATTGTTTATTGGTGCTAATTATGTAGCTATCTACAGCTGATATTGGTGTTGATGAATTAGCTACCAATTGCTGATTGTACTGTGTTAGCTATCTACTGCTGGTATTGGTGTTGTTGATGAAGTAACTTCCTCTTGATCATTGGTATTGATGAAGTAGCTACCAATTGCAGCTTGATGCTGTGTTAGTTACCTACTGCTGATATTGGCGTTGATGAAGTAACTTCCTTTTGCTGATTGGTGTCGCTGAAGTAGCTTCAATTGTTCATTGGCGCTAAGGTGGCTACCTACTGCTGATATTGGTGTTGATGAATAAGCTTTCAATTGTTCATTGGCTCTAAGATAGCCATCTACTGCTGATATTGGTGTTGATGAAGTAGGTTCCAAATGCTGACTGGTGCTGGGATAGCCATCTACTGCTAATATTGGTGTTGATGAAGTAGCTTCCAATTGCTGATTAGTGCTGGGTTAGCTATCTACTGCTGATATTGGTGTTGATGAAGTAGCTTCCAAATGCTGACTGGTGCTGGGATAGCCATCTACTGCTGATATTGGTGCTGATGAAGTAGCTTCCAATTGCTGATTGGTGCTGGGTTAGCTCTCTACTGCTGATATTGGTGTTGATGAAGTAGCTTACAATAAATTGTTGATTGATGCTGGGTTTGCTATCTACTGCTGACATTGGTGTTGATGAAGTAGCTTCCAATTGCTGATTGTTGCTGGGTTAGCTATCTACTACTGATATTGGTGTTGATGAAGTAGCTTCCGATTGTTGATTGGTGACGGGTTAGCTATCTACTGCTGATATTGTTGTTGATGAAGTAGCTTCCAAATGATTGCTGATTGGTGCTGTGTTAGCTATCTACTACTGATATTGGTGTTGATGAAGTAGATACATATTGCTGATTGGTGTTGATGAAGAAGCTTTCAATTGCTCATTGGCTCTAAGATAGCCATCTACTGCTGATATTGGTGTTGATGAAGTAGCTTCCAATTGCTGATTAGTGATGGGTTAGTTATCTACTGCTGATATTGGTGTTGATGAAGTAGCTTCCAATTGCTGATTGGTGCTGGGTTAGCTATCTACTGCTGATATTGGTGTTGATGAAGTAGCTTACAATTGCTGATTGTTGCTGGGGTAGCTATCTACTACTGATATTGGTGTTGGTGAAGTAGCTTCCAATTGTTGATTGGTGATATGTTAGCTATCTACTGCTGATATTGGTGTTGATGAAGTAGCTTCCAAATGATTGCTGATTGGTGCTGGGTTAGCTATCTACTGCTGATATTGACAGTCTAAATCCTAGATCCATTATTTAGGCATCTACCGTACCTGATAAGGGCCTTAACCCCAGATAAGAGACGTAAACCCCAGTATAAACCCCAAATAAACCACTGATAAGGGCGTTAACTGGGGATGACACAGTCTAAATCCCAGATTAGGCATCTAAACCAAGATAAGGCGCCCTAACCCCAGATAAGGGACGTGAATCTAGGATAATGTAGTCTAAACCCCAGATAAGGGACGTGAATCTAGGATAATGCAGTCTGAACCCCAGATAAGGCGCCATACCCCGTATAAGGGACGTGATTCTAGGATAATGCAGTCTAAACCCCAGATAAGGCGCCCTAATCCCAGATAAGGGACGTGAATCTAGGATAATGCCGTTTAAACCCCAGATAAGGTGTCTTAAGCCCAGATAAGGGACGTTAACTGGATATAACGCAGTCTAAACCCCTGGTAAGGCGCCGTAACCCCCAATAACCCAGCAAACACAAAACGTTTTCGACATCATTCGCAAAAGGTTATAAAAGGTTGTCAGAAAGCGTTTAAATGTCGGGTTATATAAAGAGTATATTAAGAGTATAAAACGTTTTCATAACCTTAAAAAACATTTTTTGATAATCTAGTGCTCAGCAAACAAAAATGTTTTACAGAAAACGTTTAAATGTCGGGTTAAATAAAAGGTATAAAACGTTTTAATAACAGTCCAAAAACATTCTTGAAAACTTGATACAAAACATTCTAAACAGAATGTTATTTTGGGGTTGAAACAATATTTTGCGAAAAATGTTTGTCCAAAATATTTTCAATAACGTTTCAAAAACGTTTTCATGACCTTTATATAACCCGACATTTAAATGTTATTAAAAGGTTTTGTAAAAAACATTTTAAGAACATTTATGTGATTGCTGGGTTCAAACATTTTAACATAATGTTATTTAGGTATTGACACAATATTTGGCAAAAATGTTTTTCAAAAATAGTTTACAATAACATTTTTTGAAAACATTTAAAAATATTGTTGTAGTGTGTTTTCATACAAAACGTTTTAAAACGTTATCATGACCTTTAAATAACCCGACATTTTAATGTTATTAAAACGTTTTTACCTAAACCAAAAGCCAAATTATAACTTATTTAAAACGTTTTAAAACGTTTTTGTGTTTGCTGGGAAGGACGTAAACATATGATAACACAATCTAAACCCCAGATAAGGCACATTACCCGCAGATAAGGAATGCAAACCCCAGATAAGGCTGTCTAACATCAGATAAGGTGCCTTAACCTCAGATAAGGGACGTAAACCAAGGATAACGCAGTCTAAACCCCAGACAAGGCATCTGAACCCCAAACAAGGCGCCTTAACTCCAGCAAGGGGACGTAAACTCAGATAAGGCAGTCTAACAACCGGAAAAGGCGCCTTCCCTCAGATAAGGAACGTAAACCCAGATAAGGCATCCAAACCCTGGGCAAGGTGCCTTATCCCTAGATAAGGGACGTAATTTGGGGTTTACATCTCTTATCTGGGGTTAAGGGGCCTTATCTGGCGTTTAGATGCCTTATATGGGGTTTAGATTGTTTAGATGGGTTTAGGTGCCTAACCTGTGGTTTAGACTGCCTTATTTGGTGTTTACGTCTCTTATCTGGAGCTAAGGCACCTTATCTGGGGCTTAGATGCCTTATCTGGGGTTTAGATGCCGTATCTGGGGTTTGCGTTCTTTATTTCTGGTTTAAGGTGCCTTATTTGGGGTTTAAACTGCCTTATCTGGAGTGTACGTCCCTTATCTGGGCTTACGGCGCCTTATCTGGGATTTAGATGTCTTATCTAGGGTTTAGACTGCGTTATCCCCAGTTACCGCGTACCGTCCTTTATCAGGGGTTAGGGCAACTTACCCAGCAAACACAAACCGTTTTCGACATCATTCGCCAAAGGTTAGATAAGGTTGCCAGAAAACGTTTAAATGTCGGGTTATATAGAGGGTATAAAAAGGGTATAAAACGTTTTCATAACATTTAAAACCATTTTTGATAACCTCCTGCAAATATTCTAACAAAATGTTATTTATGTGTTGACAAAATATTTGGCAAAAAATGTTTGCAAAACAATATTTTACAATAACATTTTGAAAACATTTAAAAAATAGTTTTGTAGTGTGTAGTGTGTAATGTTTTTAAATGTGTCATGACCTTTATATAACCCGACATTTTAATGTCATTAAAACGTTTTTACCAAAACCAAAACCCCAAAATATAACCGGTTTAAAACGAAAAACGTTTTGTGTTTGCTGGGTTAGGGTTTAGACTGCATTATCCTACATTTACGTTCCTTATCTGGAGTTTAGATTGCCTTATCAGAGCTTTACGTCCCTTATCTGGGGTTAAGGCGTCTTATCTGAGTTTAGATGCCTAAAAAATGGATCTGGGATTAAGGCTGCCTTATCTAGGGTTAATATCCCTTATTTGGGGTTAGGGCGCCTTATATGGGGTTTAAATGCCTTATCTGGGGTTTAGACTAAGTAATCTTAGGTTTACGTCCCTCATCTGAAGTTCAGGCGCCTTATCTGGGGTTTAGACTGCCTTATCTGGGGTTATGGTGATTTTTAGGGATTTTGGCGGCCATTTTGAAAACGCCCTCTAGCAAGAGTTCCCCACACTTTTCGATGGTGCAGACCCCTCTCATTTTATTCAGCGTCCTAAAATCTATTTAAAAAAAACACCTTCAAAACTTCTTGTACTCAACCCGAGAACGGGACTTCAATTCCATAGACGAATCCAATTTCACACATTCCTGCTCCTCAATGGCCGTCAACTATCCCACCTAAAATGTGGGATGATGCGGCCTGAAGGGTATTATAAACTGCATTCTACCACCCGTGTAACACGTAGACAAAGGAATGATGACAGTTTACAACACAAAAGAATCTAACATCGAATTTTAAGCGGGTTTAATCCACCCAATTGGGTGCTCACAACACCTGTTTGGTGCATGCGGGTACCCAAATATGGCCGACCAAATCCTGACCATGACTTGGCTCGTCGGATTCGTCTATACCCTACTAAAAAGGTCAGATACGAGTATCAAACTAAAGGCTTGGATAGGGACAGGTGGAATCATAGGTCTCAAGACCGACATACACGAGGCAATTTTCCATACAATTGCCTGTTGCACACACCTTGCAAAAAGATTGCTCCGTGTATTTTGGATATGCAAGGAATTAATCCCCCAACTGCCAAGCATCTGGCAAATTAATCCCCCGAGCAACAGACAAAAAAGTAGAGACATGTTCTACTTTCAAGGTTGTTGCATGCAATCTAACCTCCTTCAGCCAATACGCCGTATAAGTGACGTAGTTAATCGGATTAACTACCATAGCAATAGATGAATACAATTTTGACTATACCGCACCGCACTACAACGATCACGCATTACAGATGCATTGAACCATAGATGTCAAAGAAAGCCTGATCACTCGCACCTGTAAGATAAGTATCTTTGAAAAGAGCGTTATTGTATTCAATCTATGTTTGCTGACATACACAGGTGATTAGTGTAATCTGCTTGTAGTGCAGAGCGATCTACTCAAAAATTGTATTCATCTATAATTGCTATGGTAGTTAATCCGATTATGACGTCACTTCTACGGCGTATAGAGGCTCTGTATTTTTTTCGATTGGCTCCAAACAAAGGATTTGAACCGGTGTCCTTCACCGTAGTTATAACGGAGTGCAGTCCATTCAATCAAATGTTGTCATCAACCTATTTGATTGTAGTGCAGGGTTAAGTGTGTGAGACGAACTGTCACGGTAGATTGCAATCATGCTTTTGTTGAATGCATTTGAGTAGTCCGCCATATTTACGGGATGATACGTCACATGCAAGGCCTCTATCAGCTGAGTGAACAACAGCAGGAATAATAGACAAAGGGATAGGCATCCTAGTCTGCTGCCCTCTGTTGAAATATGTATCCTAGGTCTAGACAATAGGCGGATTAGCGGCCATTTTGTCTTCGACATGATTTTATTCACGTGTCCTTATACTTTAGTACACAAATATATAAGTATACAGGTTTACAATATTAAAATTATATTTTGAATATACAATATATTCTGTAGTAAATCGATCAAATGACGGTGATTGTTCAGGTATTATATGCTTGATAAAATTAAACTGTCTGACCAGCTAGTATTCTCCTCCGCCGTCAGTGTGATTCCAGACACTCCACGTACCGTGTTGTGAAGGCGGAGGAGACTAAAGCTGTATTGACGAACACGCATGCGTTAAAAAATATGTAGCCTAGGTCGAACAATAGCGTGACGTAGTTTCCGGCATTGTTCCTATGCACTTTCACCCTCCTGACAACAGCTGGTCGCTGCATTCATTTGGGAAATGTAGGGACCAGTTTCATTCACCAACATTGTGTGCACATGGCATGCTACATTGTATAACATGCTTGTACTAAAGTTGTAGCACGGAATAGGCCTGGAAGCGGCACTAGACATTAGCATGAAGCCGCATTCATATGTAAATAGCGTATTGTTATTTAAATTTGCGCCCAGACGTATTGAGGGCGACAGTCATGTTATCCAGACAGAGAATGTCTTGATGCGGCAGGCATGTCAAATTGCTGAGTGAATGTGTATAAATCCCCTTTCTGTATAGGTAATAAGCTAGTACATTTCGTGTTCCAGTTTGTTATAACAAAAAAATAAGTATTATATTAAATATATTAAGTGTATAAACTTTGAAATTGACGTGAATTTGAAGTGCAGAGCTCCAAATCTAGCTAAATCGTAGTGTGAAATTATGCTGTGTGACCCCTCTGCGTGGTAGAATTATATTCATAAAACATTGAATTTAACATATAATATGGGCAGCCAACCACGATTTATCAGCATTTAAAAGATATATTAATTAACAAAGATAAATAATCAACAGTACAAATGACAATTTAACTAGTAAACAAGTCTGAAATCTTAAAACATAGGGCCTGCACTTTGGCTCGTTTTTTGCAGGTTTACATGGTCCAATAATCACAAGATGACTGACATGTGGTAACAAAGGCAACAGTCACTGCTATTTGATTACTTCGCCTGTGATTGGCCATCACTGTGATACGATGGTCAAAATACCAATAGATGACTGACATGACGTGACTGCCTGGCCATTCAATACATGCCTGTGATACACTATAGCCTTTTCAAAATGTAATACATGTTTGCTTGACTGCATTGACTATACCCGGGAACAATACACACAGTATATGCATTGGACCAGGGACTGTGTATGAAGGGACTCGAAACGGACTATAGATAGCCATTGTCAAGCTATTGTTATCAGGTTATCTTTTATGGCCTTCGATTACATGCGAGTTGCATCGAGGGCGTGATGTTTGTTTTCTTATTATTTACTCATGTTGCCCTATTCAAATATTTCTAAAGTTATGTCAAATAGAGTGCTTGCACGAATGGTCATTAGTTCAAATCATCCTCCAGACAAGCTCCATAAGATATGCTAATGCATGGAGTACAAAGATTTACTTTGATCTATACCAGTTTACAGGTGATTGGTATTGTACTCCATGCATTTGCATATGTCTTCTGGAGCGTATCTGGAGGATGATCATGGGATGATTTGAACTTATGATCTTCCGTGCAAGCACCCTATTCAGTACGACAGCAACTTAGCTCACTTCCGGTAATTTTTACAGGCGTGACCTCTGCTGTTACGTAACGCAATGTTGAAAATCAGGTGGCAAATACGGTTTTCAGAAAACATAAAAAAAATGGAATACACGAGTCGTTTCTCCCTTCATTTCCATATTAAGCCCATAGATAAGATATGAAACATGAGTATAAGGCAAAGAATAACGTGTAAAAGTTGAATTATTGTGGAAAAAATGAATGCTTTTGGTGCGCGAAGTAGCCTAAAAATGAGAGAAAATGCATGTCACGATAACAAAAATGGTTATATCTACAGCTTTGAGGAAACGCCGGTCTAATGCTTTTCTGTTATGATAAACATTAATTAACCACAGCTTGTATTAAAATTTCAGCGAAAATGAGCGGTGGAATAACCTAGTCGTAGGTTGAAAAGTTGCGTTCTTTGAGTCCTCGTGTCGTAAGCGCACGTTGCAAGTGTCACGATGCTTCACGAAATGGATCCCAGCCGGCGCTGTCTATTATACATGTTATATTGATTAATATAGCAATTAAAAACGTCTATTGTTATATATTTTATAAATGCAAAATACTCTATTGTGTAACAAAATATTGTAGTCGTCAAAGAAGGTAGTATCATCTCATTTATCTGAAGTACAAGCAGTTTTGAAAAGATTGTTGTTGAGTGAGATCCTTGAACATGTTGAACGAGAAATAAGATAGCAAAAGAATACCCTTTGCCCGAACAAGTTGCGATGGCTTGTGGACAGAGCAAAGGTGTGCAGTGCGGAAGGTTGTGATTTCGATTCCCGTGTTATTTTATCGATTATGTGGATTTTTTCAGTTCGTTTTTCTTTTCTTTTTTCCTTCCCTTTTGTCTTTAATAATATAGGCCTAATGAATGTCAGCTTGAAGGCCCACTTTTTTCATGATTTATTTCAGTTCAGTTCAGTTCAGTTTTATTTTCATCTCAACACACATACATATAAATAACATGATATAGAAAAAATATTTTGTAATAAATTAGTAACAATGCAAAGCCAAATAATTTACAATTGAGATACCAATATTAATATTACAAAATAATATTTTAATAATGTGGTATGAGAGATGTGAATGCCACAGAAACGCATGTTTAAGCCTAATCCTACATTCGAGTTCATAAAAAAAAAAAAAAAAATGCATTTAAGTTCAGTAGCTTTCAATATGAAATAATCAAATAAAGCATGTCAAACTTAAGTAATTTTTAAAAGTTCAAGAATATATATATAGGCCTATCAAATAAAGGAACGTCAACACAGATTTTCACGATTTTTAATTGGACTAGACCCTCCCCTATCGGCAACATATTTTATGAGCTTTTATGCATACATATTAAATCATGAGATGCACGAATTTCAAACCTAATATTTTGGCATATTTGTAATTTTTACACAATGTCAAACTTACACCTCGGATTACACCTAATTGGAATCAGCCAAGTTCGTTGTCCAGATAGAGCAACTAACTTATTAAGACTAGTCCCCCATAGAACGCCACAGTTAAGCGGTCAAGATATTAAGTGTTTTCTTTTCATTTTTATCTCGCTACTTCTGCTTCAAATGTAACGTGAAAACCTTCCTGACAGTTATTTACTAATATTATAAATATTGTTATAATTTTGGAATAACAAAACTTCAAATTTGCCCGAAATCGTATATTATGGCTTTAATAAAAATATGAAAACTAGGATTTAAAAATATGAGTTAAAATCAAATCGAAAATCAAAGAGAGGTGCTTGCGGGGTTCGAACCAAGATCGAACTTCCAAATACATGTATTTACCACTAAGCCATACCAGAGATATGATTAATTCGGTGACAATAATAGCAATGTTGGTACTTAATTGTTTGGATTCTTATGTTGAAATTCCCTTGTATTAGTATTTTTATGTGTAGTGTATATTGTTCATAAATTATATAGCTTTTAAATTTTGGGCATTTTTGCTCTGTTGCACTGTACCATTATGGAATTAGAGCAAATCAATTACCGACACAAGCAGGTATACAGTGTATTATTTTATTTTTATTTCGTATCTCAGGAGCATCTAGCTCACTTGGAAAGGCATCAGAATTTGGTACATGGTGCGGGATTGGCTCTTAGCAGAATTAGCGCGTAAGCGCTATTTCCCCGCTATTATTGCTATTAGCGCTATTAGCGCATATTAGCGTATTATTAGCGTATTATTTGCAAAAGTGTTAATTTTCTCAGGATGGTAGGTGCTATTAGCGATAATAGCGTAGGGTGTGCTAATAACGGTATTAGCGCTATTAATGAATCATTTTCAAAATTTTTACTTTCTCAGGATGGTATGCGCTATTAGCGATACTAGCTCTAATAGCACTCATTAGCGTGAGGTGCGCTATTAGCGCTAATAGCGTAAGGTGTGCTAATAGCGCTATTAGCACTAATAGCGTAAGATGGGCTAATAATGGTATTAGCGCTATTAACGTATCATTTGCAAAATCGCTTACTTTCTCAGGATGGTAGGCGCTATTAGCGCTAATAGCACTCATTAGCGCGAGGTGCGCTATTAGCGCTAATAGCGTAAGGTATGCTAATAGCGCTATTAGCACTAATAGCGTAAGGAGTGCTAATAACGGTATTAGCGCTATTAACGTATCATTTGCAAAATTGTTTACTTTCTCAGGATGGTATGCGCTATTAGCGCTATTAGCGCTAATAGCACTCATTAGCGCGAGGTGCGCTATTAGCGCTAATAGCGTAAGGTATGCTAATAGCGCTATTAGCACTAATAGCGTAAGGTGTGCTAATAACGGTATTAGCGCTATTAACGTATCATTTGCAAAATTGTTTACTTTCTCAGGATGGTATGCGCTATTAGCGCTATTAGCGCTAATAGCACACTTTAGCGTGATGTGCGCTATTAGCGCTAATAGCGTAAGGTATGCTAATAGCGCTATTAGCACTAATAGCGTAAGGTGTGCTAATAACGGTATTAGTGCTATTAACGTATCATTTGCAAATTGTTTACTCTCTCAGGATGGTATGCGCTATTAGCGCTATTAGCGCTAATAGCGCTAATAGCACGCATTAGCGTGAGGTGCGCTATTAGCGCTAATAGCGTAAGTTATGCTAATAGCGCTATTAGCACTAATAGCGTAAGGTGTGCTAATAACGGTATTAGTGCTATTAACGTATCATTTGCAAAATTGTTTTTCTCAGGAGGGTAGGCGCTATTAGCGCTATTAGCGCCAATAGCACTCATTAGCGTGAGGTGCGCTATTAGTGCTAATAGCGTAAGATATGCTAATAGCGCTATTAGTACTAATAGCGTAATGTTTGCTAATAACGGTATTAGCGCTATTAACATATCATTTGCAAAATCGCTTACTTTCTCAGGATGGTAGGCGCTATTAGCGCTATTAGCGCTTATAGCGTAACGTATGCTAATAGCGCTATTAGCACTAATAGCGTAAGGTGTGCTAATAACGGTACTAGCGCTATTAACGTTTCATTTGCAAATTGTTTACTCTCTCAGGATGGTATGCGCTATTAGCGCTATTAGCGCTAATAGCGCTAATAGCACGCATTAGCGTGAGGTGCGCTATTAGCGCTAATAGCGTAAGGTATGCTAATAGCGCTATTAGCACTAATAGCGTAAGGTGTGCTAATAACGGTATTAGCGCTATTAACGTATCATTTGCAAAATCGCTTACTTTCTCAGGATGGTAGGCGCTATTAGCGCTAATAGCACGCATTAGCGTGAGGTGCGCTATTAGCGCTAATAGCGTAATGTATGCTAATAGCGCTATAAGCACTAATAGCGTAAGGTTTGCTAATAACGGTATTAGCGCTATTAACATATCATTTGCAAAATCGCTTACTTTCTCAAGATGGTAGGCGCTATTAGCGTTAATAGCGCTAATAGCACTCATTAGCGTGAGTTGGTAGGCGCTATTAGCGCTAATAGCGTAAGGTGTGCTAATAACGGTCTTTTTAATTTTGTCAGGATGGTAGGCGCTATTAGCGCTATTAATAGTGCTAATAGCAATCATTAGCTTAATGTGCCCTATTAGCGCTAATAGCGTAAGGTGTGCTAATAGCGCTATTAGCGCTAATAGCATAAGATGTGCTAATAACGATATTAGCGCTATTAGCGATAATTAGTGTAAGATCAATGCCACAGGGCCGGCAGGCCTGAGGCCGGAGACGCCCATACGACAACTAAACACTCCAAGTGAGTTGCAATATAAAAGGGCCCCCGCAGGGCAAGAAACTTAGTGTGATTGCTGTCCCCACCAGAGTCCGGAGAGGCCGGAGACTCCAATATGACATCTAAACACTCCAAGTTAGTTCCAACATAAATGGGCCACGCAGGGCAAGAAAGTTAGTGTAACCGCTGTCCCCATCATTAACAAAAACATCAAGGACGCAGAACCGGCAGGCCCAAGGCCGGAGACTCCCATACGACAAGTAAACACTCCAAGTGAGTTCAAATATAAAGGGGCCCCGCAGGGCAGGAAAGCTAGTCTGACCGCTGTACCCACCATCAAGAATAAAGATCAAGGCAGCAGGGCCGGCAGGCCTGAGGCCGGAGACTCCCATACGACAACTAAACACTCCAAGTGAGTTCCAATATAATAAGGGCCCCGCAGGGCAAGAAACTTAGTGTGACCGCTGTCCCCATCATCAACAAAAACATCAAGGCCGCAGGGTCGGCAGGCCCGAGGCCGTACAATCCCATACGACAACTAAACACTCCAAGTGAGTTCCAATATAAAAGGGCCCCGCAGGGCAAGAAAGCTAGTGTGACCGCTGTCCCCACCATCAACAACAAACATCAAGGCCGCAGGGCCGGCAGGCCTGAGGCCGGTGACTCCATACGACAACTAAACACTCCAAGTGAGTTCCAATATAAAAGGGCCCAGCATGGGCAAGAAAGCTAGTGTCACCGCTGTCCCTACCATCAACCCAAAAACATCAAGGCCGCAGGGCCGGCAGGCCTGAGGCCGGTGACTCCATACGACAACTAAACACTCCAAGTGAGTTCCAATATAAAAGGGCCCCGCAGGGCAACAAAGCTAGTGTGATCACTGTCCCCACCAACAACAAAAAACATCAAGGCCGCAGGGCCAGCAGGCCCGAGGCCGCAGACTCCCATACGACACCTTAACACTCCAAGTGAGTTCCAATATAAATAGGCCCCGCAATGCAAGAAATTTAGTGTGACCGTTGTCCCCAACATCATCAAAAAACATCAAGGCCGCAGGGCCGGCAGGCCCGGGCCGGTGACTCCCATACGGCAACTAAACACTCCAAGTGGGTTCCAATATAAAAGGGCCCCGCAGGGCACGAAACGTAATGTGACCGCTGTCTCAAACATCAACAAAAAACATCAAGGCCGCAGGGCCGGCAGGCCCGTGGCCGGTGACTCCCATACGACAACTAAACACTCCAAGTGAGTTCCAATATAAAAAGGGCCCCGCAGGGTAAGAAAGCTAGTGTCACCGCTGTCCCCACCATCAACAAAAACATTAAGGCCGCAGGGCCGGGAGGGCTGAGGCCAGAGACTCCCATACGACAACTAAACACTCCAAGTGAGTTCCAATATAAAAGGGCCCCGCAGGGCAAGAAATTTAGTGTGACCACTGTCCCCACCATCAGCAAAAGACATCAAGGCCGCAGGGCCGGCAGGCCCGAGGCCGGTGACTCCCATACGACAACTAAACACTCAAAGTGAGTTCCAATATAAAAGGGCCCCGCAGGGCAAGAAAGCTGGTGTGATCGCTGTCCCCACCATCATCAAAAACATCAAGGCCGCAGGGCCAGCAGGCCCGAGGCCGCAGACTCCCATACGACAACTTAACACTCCAAGTGAGTTCCAATATAAATAGGCTCAGTAAGGCAAGAAACTTAGTGTGACTGCTGTCCCCAACATCAACAAAAACATCAAGGCCGCAGGGCCGGCAGGCCCGAGGCCGGTGACTCCCATACGACAACTAAACAATCCAAGTGAGTTCCAATTTAAAAGGGCCCCGCAAGGGAAGAAACTGAGTGTGACCGCTGTCCCCAACATCAACAAAAACATCAAGGCCGCAGGGCCGGCAGGCCTGAGGCCGGTGACTCCATACGACAACTAAACACTCCAAGTGAGTTCCAATATAAAAAGGGCCCTGCAGGGCAAGAAACGTAGTGTGACCGCTGTCTCCAACATCAACAAAAACATCAAGGCCGCAGGGCCGGCAGGCCCCAGGCCGGTGACACCCATACGACAACTAAACACTCCAAGTGAGTTCCAATATAAAAGGCCCCAGCATGGGCAAGAAAGCTAGTGTCACCGCTGTCCCCACCTTCAACAAAAATATTAAGGCCGCAGGGCTGGGAGGGCTGAGGCCGGAGACTCCCATACGACAACTAAACACTCCAAGTGAGTTCCTATATAAAAGGGCCCCGCATGGCAAGAAATTTAGTGTGACCACTGTCCCCACCATCAGCAAAAAACATCAAGGCCGCAGGGCCGGTGACTCCCATACGACAACTAAACACTCCAAGTGAGTTCCAATATAAAAGGGCCCCGCAGGGCAAGAAAGCTAGTGTGACCGCTGTCCCCACCATCAACAAAAATATCAAGACCGCAGGGCCGGCAGGCCTGAGGCCGGAGACTCACATACGACAACTAAACACTCCAAGTGAGTTCCAATATAAATGGGCCCCGCAGGGCAAGAAACTTAGTGTGAAAGCTGTCCCCAACATCAACAAAAAACATAGGACGTGCTATTAATTGCTATTAGCGCTAATAGCGCTATTAGCGCTAATAGCACGCTTTCCTTAGACTTGGAATCTTTTTAGATTTAGCAAAATTGCATATGACGTGCTATTATTTGCTATTAGCGCTAATAGCACGATTTCCTGAGACTTAGAATCTTTTTAGATTTAGCACAAATTGCATATGACGTGCTATTATTTGCTATTAGCGCTAATAGCGCTATTAGCGCTAATAGCACGCTTTCCCTAGACTTAGAATTCTGTTAGATTTAGCACAAATTGCATAGGACGTGCTATTATTTGCTATTAGCGCTAATAGCGCTATTAGCGCTAATAGCACGCTTTCCCTAGACTTAGAATTCTGTTAGATTTAGCACAAATTGCATAGGAAGTGCTATTATTTGCTATTAGCGCTAATAGCGCTATTAGCGCTAATAGCACACTTTTCCTAGACTTAGAATTCTGTTTAGATTTAGCACAATTGCATATGACGTGTTATTGATTGCTATTAGCGCTAATAGCGCTATTAGCGCTAATAGCACGCTTTCCCTAGACTTAGAATCTTTTTAGATTTAGCACAAATTGCATATGACGTGCTATTAATTGCTATTAGCGCTAATAGCGCTATTAGCGCTAATAGCACGCTTTCCCTAGACTTAGAATCTTTTTAGATTTAGCACAAATTACATAGGACGTGCTATTATTTGCTATTAGCGCTAATAGCACGCTTTCCCTAGACTTAGAATTCTGTTAGATTTAGCACAAATTGCATAGGACGTGCTATTATTTGCTATTAGCGCTAATAGCGCTATTAGCGCTAATAGCACGCTTTCCCTAGACTTAGAATTCTGTTAGATTTAGCACAAATTGCATAGGACGTGCTATTATTTGCTATTAGCGCTAATAACGCTATTAGCGCTAATAGCACGCATTCCTTAGACTTAGAATCTTTTTAGATTTAGCACAATTGCATATGACGTGCTATTAACTGCTATTAGCGCAAATAGCGCTATTAGCGCTAATAGCACGCTTTCCCTAGACTTAGAATCTTTTTAGATTTAGCACAAATTGCATAGGACGTGCTATTATTTGCTATTAGCGCTAATAGCACTATTATCGCTAATAGCACACTTTCCCTAGACTAAGAATCTTTTTAGATTTAGCACAAATTGCATAGGACGTGCTATTATTTGCTATTAGCGCTAATAGCGCTATTAGCGCTAATAGCACGCTTTCCTAGACTTAGAATCTTTTTAGATTTAGCACAAATTACATAGGACGTGCTATTATTTGCTATTAGCGCTAATAGCGCTATTAGCGCTAATAGCACGCTTTCCCTAGACTTAGAATTCTGTTAGATTTAGCACAAATTGCATAGGACGTGCTATTATTTGCTATTAGCGCTAATAGCACGCTTTCCCTAGACTTAGAATTCTGTTAGATTTAGCACAAATTGCATAGGACGTGCTATTATTTGCTATTAGCGCTATTAGCGCTAATAGCACGCATTCCTTAGACTTAGAATCTTTTTAGATTTAGCACAATTGCATATGACGTGCTATTAACTGCTATTAGCGCTAATAGCGCTATTAGCGCTAATAGCACGCTTTCCCTAGACTTAGAATATTTTTAGATTTAGCACAAATTGCATAGGACGTGCTATTATTTGCTATTAGCGCTAATAGCGCTATTAGCGCTAATAGCACGCTTTCCTTAGACTTAGAATCTTTTTAGATTTAGCACAATTGCATATGACGTGCTATTAATTGCTATTAGCGCTAATAGCGCTATTAGCGCTAATAGCACGCTTTCCCTAGACTTAGAATCTTTTTAGATTTAGCACAAATTACATAGGACGTGCTATTGTTTGCTATTAGCGCTAATAGCGCTATTAGCGCTAATAGCACGCTTTCCCTAGACTTAGAATTCTGTTAGATTTAGCACAAATTGCATAGGACGTGCTATTATTTGCTATTAGCGCTAATAGCGCTATTAGCGCTAATAGCACGCATTCCTTAGACTTAGAATATTTTTAGATTTAGCACAATTGCATATGACGTGCTATTAACTGCTATTAGCGGTAATAGCGCTATTAGCGCTAATAGCACGCTTTCCCTAGACTTAGAATCTTTTTAGATTTAGCACAAATTGCATAGGACGTGCTATTATTTGCTATTAGCGCTAATAGCACTATTATCGCTAATAGCACACTTTCCCTAGACTTAGAATCTTTTCAGATTTAGCACAAATTGCATAGGACGTGCTATTATTTGCTATTAGCGCTAATAGCACGCTTTCCCTAGACTTAGAATCTTTTTAGATTTAGCACAAATTACATAGGACGTGCTATTATTTGCTATTAGCGCTAATAGCACGCTTTCCCTAGACTTAGAATTCTGTTAGATTTAGCACAAATTGCATAGGACGTGCTATTATTTGCTATTAGCGCTAATAGCGCTAATAGCACGCTTTCCCTAGACTTAGAATTCTGTTAGATTTAGCACAAATTGCATAGGACGTGCTATTATTTGCTATTTGCGCTAATAGCGCTATTAGCGCTAATAGCACGCTTTACCTAGACTTAGAATGTTATTAGATTTAGCACAAATTGCATAGCACGTGCTATTATTTGCTATTAGCGCTAATAGCGCTAATAGCACGCTTTCCTTAGACTTAGAATCTTTTTAGATTTAGCACAATTTTATATGACGTGCTATTAATTGCTATTAGCGCTAATAGCGCTATTAGCGCTAATAGCACGCTTTCCCTAGACTTAGAATCTTTTAGATTTAGCACAAGTTACAAAGGACGTGCTATTATTTGCTATTAGCGCTAATAGCGCTATTAGCGCTAATAGCACGCTTTCCCTAGACTTAGAATTCTGTTAGATTTAGCACAAATTGCATAGGACGTGCTATTATTTGCTATTAGCGCTAATAGCGCTATTAGCGCTAATAGCACGCTTTCCTTAGACTTAGAATCGTGTTAGATTTAGCACAATTGCATGTGACGTGCTATTAACTGCTATTAGCGCTAATATACGGCGACCACCGATATCTGCACTCTTTCCCTAGACTTAGAATCTTTTTAGATTTAGCACAAATTGCATAGGATGTGCTATTATTTGCTATTAGCGCTAATAGCGCTATTAGCGCTAATAGCACGCTTTCCTTAGACTTAGAATCTTTTTAGATTGAGCACAATTGCATATGACGTGCTATTAATTGCTATTAGCGCTAATAGCGCTAATAGCGCGCATTCCCTAGTGTTATAATATTTTCACATTTAGCACAATTGCATATGACTTGCTATTAATCGCTATTAGCGCTAATAGCGCTAATAGCACGCTTTTCCTAGAGTTAGAATATTTTCAAATTTAGCACAATTGCATATGACGCTAATAATACGCTATTAGTGCTAATTCTTGAGTGGCTCTTAGCAGAATTAACACTTTTGTGGATAGCGTTGCTAATAGCGCTATTTCTCATAGACTCTATACACTAATTTTGTGCTAATAGCAGTTTTAGCAAAATAGCGCTAATTCTGCTAAGAGCCAATCCCGCACCTTCCTCAGAATTTGGTACACAAGCGCTTCGAACTTTAAATCGGAAGGTGGTGAGTTCGAGCCTCATCACGGTCACATTAATTTTATAAACCAAATATTGTTCGAACTTTTCATATTTGTTTTTCTTTTATTGTTTCTTTTCTTTGACTTTTTTTTTCTTGTTTTATTTAATTTTTTCTTTATTTTTCTTTTTTATTCATATTGCCAGGGTAAGGAGTGGAGGGTACTAACGGCCCATTCAGTGGTTTTTTCATCCGGACGATCGTAAAAATCATCAAATTTCAGATTTTGTACTAGACTGCGGAACTCAGTCTTCAATGATATAGTCAGTAATAATCTTTAGGTCATTATATGACTATCATCATTTGACGACTGAGTTCTTATGATACATCATCCGAAGAGCAGTTTCAGACAATTGCTTGGGATTGTTGGGGCAGAGGTTATCTTTTGAATTCTTTCATGACCACTGAAGCAGAGTCAAACCTGTCAAGGACACTCGGCGTGTATTGAACTGACCATGTCACTCGCAACAAAAAGAATTTCAAAGGTCATAAAACATCAATTTGGTATCTTCTGCTAGTGGTTCAGCCGAAAGCCGAGTAGGCCTATTTAAGACAAAAATAATGCATTTACGTGAATCTGTAATTTATACACTGACAGTATATATAAATTAGCTACATGTATTTGAATGGGGCATCAACTTCGTCGATACTGCCGTTTTCTTGGGTTTTTTGCCAATTTTTTTCATTAAAAAAATTTATGAAAGTAACTGAATTTGATTTTTTTTCCCACTTTCGCTGGGATCACTGAACGGGGCTTTGCAACGCGATATATTCAAAACTTGTATTCACCTACTGTTATAGCATTAATCCGATTATTACACAACTTCGCCAGCGTATTCAAGACATCTAATGCAAATAATCACCTAGATTATGACGTATCATACTGTAAATATGGCGTACTCAAATTCATTCAACAAAACCATGATTACAAACTATTGCAATCTACCGTGACAGCTCGTCTCACACACATAACAAATGCAATACGATCAAATAGGTTGACGACAACGTTTGATTGAATGCACTGCATTGCGCCATGATTACGGTGAAGGACACCGGTTCAAATCCTTTGTATGGAGCCAATCAATAATTTCACGCACATCCTCTATTAGTGCCCAATTATTGGATGATTGCACACTGTAAAAGAGCTATTGTTATAATGTTTGATGAAATCGTGTTTAACTATTTGCTTAAGAACGGCACAATGCAGACAAAGCGGACAGATTTACTACATGTGGTACATGTATATACATATAGGGAATGTGTGCGAGTATTAAAGTCTATTACCTAATTATAATAGGGGCGTATCCAAAAATGAATTCACGCCCCTTTCAAATGTCGAGCCAAAGTGCAGGCCCTATGATGTTGCCACGTGATTTCCCGAACACATGATATGTCTACATGTGACCATTATTCAGATTTACCGAAGTATTTGGAGTATGGTGCACGGCTTGCAGGCAACTGTGTATTTCTTTACCTCCGTATAAAATCAATAATTCATGCTGGGAGCCAAGTAACATTCTGTCTGCTTAGTGCATATTGGTATTTTATTTTACTTGAGAGCATATAGAAATACATAAAGACGAAAAAGGCGCCATGATGGAAAGCTATGGAAGGTCAGGTCGGGTATCAAAGGTTATTTTAACTTCAAATACTACTTGTGTTTCACACCTTGCCTCTGTCACGTATTTCCTTCATGTTATTGACCTCAAGTCCTAATTTTGACTTTGCTATTGCAAAATGTCATTTCATATCAAATTAGTAGACTTTCTTTGAAACAAACATATCACTGGTGCCTGATGGGAATATCCGTCCGCCATTTCATTAAACTGGATCGTTTTCGCCTGGTTTGCGCCCAGATGTATTGAGGGCGCGCTATACTCTCATTGAACAGGCAAAGTTCGCAAAACTAACAACGTTGTTATTTGCCAATAGCAATTAACATGATCCAAGGGGTCGAACATGAATTATTCATAACGGATCGATAACTGGCCTCACTTTCTAGCTAGTAAACCAGCGGAATTGTTCATAGGTTTTGCGTTGCTAATAGAACAACCGTGAATTTAGTGTCACCCCCTTGGTTGTAGGCCTATGCTGTTGTTACCCGGTACCCCTGGCAGGGATGGGTTATTGCTGTCAAATTCTTGCTAGTCAAATAAATTCTTAAACATGGCCAAAGCAACACCTATGGCCCAAATAATTCTGGACATGATACGAGGACCAACGAGTTCTATGGAACGTGCGGGCACTCAGCTGATCATGACAAGGAAAAGAGCACAATCGCTATAAACAAAATAGCGGAGGAAATAGGAGTGAGTGGTGAGTGCACATTAAGTTTTCAATACTTTGAATACATAGGCCTACGTTACTTAGGGAGCGATCATAAATACTTTGGTGGGGGCTAGGCAAAACGTGGGGACAGAAAAAGTTTGAAGTTGCACAAAAGAGGGGATCAAAAGTTTTAGTTACTAAAGGAGGGGTCAAGTAGACGTAGACTTGCTTGCCAGTCCTATATACGCCGTACCTATGTATATTAAGTAGACGTTCGCTTTTCGTATCTCTTTCCTTGTTGGAAAGGTGTAACCAGGCAGGTGACACTCAATCTGAAGCATGGCAGAATGACCCCTCTATTGTTTTTGTTCATTTGTGTATGGAGAGCCATTATACTAGAAATACCTTTTAGAAGCATTAAATTAGTATCACCCTGGCGGATCCGTGCACTGGAAAACCAGAATCTGTTATTTAAAAAGAAACGAAAATACAAAAATAAACCAGATCCGCCTGTATACATATAAATGGGTAGCAAAATTGGTCTCGAATATTAATGAATTAAAAGAAACATACTGGATATAATGAACCATTGATCTGACGCCATGATGGCAGATTTATTAGTCGTTTTATTCTAGCTCGAGATACTCTAGCTAAAATACAAGTTTACATTTTACTATCTTACATTATCTTGCTGTATTTCAGCTAGAGCGCCAGACAACAAGCTTCCGGATTTTTTTGGAGAGCAATACTGTTATGTAAGACGAAGAAGAAACCCGCCCCGGAGCCAGCCCTACTCATTATTTCATTGTACTTATTCCAAAGCCTACATCTCAGCGCCTCTATGCTGTGACGTCATTTGGTGCATGGAACTAAAAATCTTCCTAAAATGTCAGAATTGTAATATTTGTCATTATTTTATGCTTGGATGATAAGAAAAACATCCAAAGAGCACAACTATCACCAAAAATAGGCACATCAGCCTTCATTTCAAACTTTTTTCAATTAAAATGCACCTGGTATGGTCAGCGAATAAAAACACTGGTTGTTATTTCTTCAGTCAGATAGGGTTGGACCTGATTTAGTGGTGTGATCTCTTAAGGGAGCAAAAAAATGTTTAAAAAGTTAATTTTACATGATATTCAGTCTTTCTTAGCATATCTTGACCAATTAAAAGTGAAATAATTCAAGTTTAAATATAATTCTGAGTCAAATTAATGCAGTATGTGCATTGCTAATCATGCGCTATCTACTGAAGATAGCAACATTAAGATATGATAATCAGGCAGGGCCTAAGTTTTTGCTTCTCAACCTTTCAGATGTTTTAATTTAGTCACAGAACACATGTAAAAGTTGAGACAAATGTTTATATAATTATCCAGATCTATTGTCAAGTAGGCTATGCCATGTAGTTGAAATTACTAATGAAACCCAGCATCCCTTTTAAAGGCTTTTCTTGTTTGCTGTTTTCTTGATTAATCTTGCTTGTAAATAGTCAAAATGCTTGAAGGGTGCCTTCTTTTACCCCATCCATGATACCATGATGGTCACACAACTGAAAAAACACAAAATTGAAATCAGACGTTACTGCCACTGCCAGACCTAACCGAACTCGGTCTTAAGGGGTCACACCACTAAATCAAGTTCCTATTCTTTTATGTGTTAAGAGGTACCTAAGAAATCGTCATTTTCTCATGGTTAGAACGTGCTAGGGCATTCAAAACAAAAAATTTCTAAAAGATTGTGATATATTCTACCCTAAAACCACCATTATTCTGGTAGTTGAGTGGCTCGATTTTTCGCAGTGGTGCATTGAACATGATGTAAACCATTCCAAAGCCTACATCTCAGCGCCTCTATGCTGTGACGTCATTTGGTGCATGGAACTAAACAAATCTTCCTAAAATGTCAGAATTGTAATATTTTTCATTACTTTATGCTTGGATGATAAGAAAAACATCCAAAGAGCACAACTATCACCAAAAAATAGGCACATCAACCTGCATTTCAAACTTTTTTTTCAATTAAAATGCACCTGGTATGGTCAGCGAATAAAAACACTGGTTGTTATTTCTTCAGTCAGATAGGGTTGGACCTGATTTAGTGGTGTGATCTCTTAAGGGAGCAAAAAAATGTTTAAAAAGATAATTTTACATGATATTCAGTCTTTCTTAGCATATCTTGACCAATTAAAAGTGAAATAATTCAAGTTTAAATATAATTCTGAGTCAAATTAATGCAGTATGTGCATTGCTAATCATGCGCTATCTACTGAAGATAGCAACATTAAGATATGATAATCAGGCAGGGCCTAAGTTTTTGCTTCTCAACCTTTCAGATGTTTTTAATTTAGTCACAGAACACATGTAAAAGTTGAGACAAATGTTTATATAATTATCCAGATCTATTGTCAAGTAGGCTATGCCATGTAGTTGAAATTACTAATGAAACCCAGCATCCCTTTTAAAGGCTTTTCTTGTTTGCTGTTTTCTTGATTAATCTTGCTTGTAAATAGTCAAAAATGCTTGAAGGGTGCCTTCTTTTACCCCATCCATGATACCATGATGGTCACACAACTGAAAAAACACAAAATTGAAATCAGACGTTACTGCCACTGCCAGACCTAACCGAACTCGGTCTTAAGGGGTCACACCACTAAATCAAGTTCCTATTCTTTTATGTGTTAAGAGGTACCTAAGAAATCGTCATTTTCTCATGGTTAGAACGTGCTAGGGCATTCAAAACAAAAAAATTCTAAAAGATTGTGATATATTCTACCCTAAAACCACCATTATTCTGGTAGTTGAGTGGCTCGATTTTTCGCAGTGGTGCATTGAACATGATGTAAACCATTCCAAAGCCTACATCTCAGCGCCTCTATGCTGTGACGTCATTTGGTGCATGGAACTAAACAAAATCTTCCTAAAATGTCAGAATTGTAATATTTTTCATTACTTTATGCTTGGATGATAAGAAAAACATCCAAAGAGCACAACTATCACCAAAAAATAGGCACATCAGCCTTCATTTCAAACTTTTTTTCCATTAAAATGCACCTGGTATGGTCAGCGAATAAAAACACTGGTTGTTGTTTCTTCAGTCAGATAGGGTTGGACCTGATTTAGTGGTGTGATCTCTTAAGGAGCAAAAATTGTTTAAAAAGATCATTTTACATGATATTCAGTCTTTCTTAGCATATCTTGACCAATTAAAAGTGAAATAATTCAAGTTTAAATATAATTCTGAGTCAAATTAATGCAGTATGTGCATGGCTAATCATGCGCTATCTACTGAAGATAGCAACATTAAGATATGATAATCAGGCAGGGCCTAAGTTTTTGCTTCTCAACCTTTCAGATGTTTTTAATTTAGTCACAGAACACATGTAAAAGTTGAGACAAATGTTTATATAATTATCCAGATCTATTGTCAAGTAGGCTATGCCATGTAGTTGAAATTACTAATGAAACCCAGCATCCCTTTTAAAGGCTTTTCTTGTTTGCTGTTTTCTTGATTAATCTTGCTTGAAGGGTGCCTTCTTTTACCCCATCCATGATACCATGATGGTCACACAACTGAAAAAACACAAAATTGAAATCAGACGTTACTGCCACTGCCAGGCCTAACCGAACTCGGTCTTAAGGGGTCACACCACTAAATCAAGTTCCTATTCTTTTATGTGTTAAGAGGTACCTAAGAAATCGTAATTTTCTCATGGTTAGAACGTGCTAGGGCATTCAAAACAAAAAATTTCTGAAAGATTGTGATATATTCTACCCTAAAACCACCATTATTCTGGTAGTTGAGTGGCTCGATTTTTCGCAGTGGTGCATTGAACATGACGTAAACCATTCCAAAGCCTACATCTCAGCGCCTCTATGCTGTGACGTCATTTGGTGCATGGAACTAAAAAATCTTCCTAAAATGTCAGAATTGTAATATTTTTCATTAATTTATGCTTGGATGATAAGAAAAACATCCAAAGAGCACAACTATCACCAGAAAATAGGCACATCAGCCTTCATTTCAAACTTTTTTTCCATTAAAATGCACCTGGTATGGTCAGCGAATAAAAACACTGGTTGTTGTTTCTTCAGTCAGATAGGGTTGGACCTGATTTAGTGGTGTGATCTCTTAAGGGAGCAAAAATTGTTTAAAAAGATCATTTTACATGATATTCAGTCTTTCTTAGCATATCTTGACCAATTAAAAGTGAAATAATTCAAGTTTAAATATAATTCTGAGTCAAATTAATGCAGTATGTGCATTGCTAATCATGCGCTATCTACTGAAGATAGCAACATTAAGATATGATAATCAGGCAGGGGCTAAGTATTTGCTTCTCAACCTTTCAGATGTTTTTAATTTAGTCACAGAACACATGTAAAAGTTGAGACAAATGTTTATATAATTATCCAGATCTATTGTCAAGTAGGCTATGCCATGTAGTTGAAATTACTAATGAAACCCAGCATCCCTTTTTAAAGGCTTTTCTTGTTTGCTGTTTTCTTGATTAATCTTGCTTGTAAATAGTCAAAAATGCTTGAAGGGTGCCTTCTTTTACCCCATCCATGATACCATGATGGTCACACAACTGAAAAAACACAAAATTGAAATCAGACGTTACTGCCACTGCCAGGCCTAACCGAACTCGGTCTTAAGGGGTCACACCACTAAATCAAGTTCCTATTCTTTTATGTGTTAAGAGGTACCTAAGAAATCGTCATTTTCTCATGGTTAGAACGTGCTAGGGCATTCAAAACAAAAAATTTCTAAAAGATTGTGATATATTCTACCCTAAAACCACCATTATTCTGGTAGTTGAGTGGCTCGATTTTTCGCAGTGGTGCATTGAACATGATGTAAACCATTCCAAAGCCTACATCTCAGCGCCTCTATGCTGTGACGTCATTTGGTGCATGGAACTAAACAAATCTTCCTAAAATGTCAGAATTGTAATATTTTTCATTACTTTATGCTTGGATGATAAGAAAAACATCCAAAGAGCACAACTATCACCAAAAAATAGGCACATCAGCCTTCATTTCAAACTTTTTTTTCCATTAAAATGCACCTGGTATGGTCAGCGAATAAAAACACTGGTTGTTGTTTCTTCAGTCAGATAGGGTTGGACCTGATTTAGTGGTGTGATCTCTTAAGGGAGCAAAATTGTTTAAAAGATCATTTTACATGATATTCAGTCTTTCTTAGCATATCTTGACCAATTAAAAGTGAAATAATTCAAGTTTAAATATAATTCTGAGTCAAATTAATGCAGTATGTGCATTGCTAATCATGCGCTATCTACTGAAGATAGCAACGTTAAGATATGATAATCAGGCAGGGCCTAAGTTTTTGCTTCTCAACCTTTCAGATGTTTTTAATTTAGTCACAGAACATATGTAAAAGTTGAGACAAATGTTTATATAATTATCCAGATCTATTGTCAAGTAGGCTATGCCATGTAGTTGAAATTACTAATGAAACCCAGCATCCCTTTTTAAAGGCTTTTCTTGTTTGCTGTTTTCTTGATTAATCTTGCTTGAAGGGTGCCTTCTTTTACCCCATCCATGATACCATGATGGTCACAAAACTGAAAAAACACAAAATTGAAATCAGACGTTACTGCCACTGCCAGACCTAACCGAACTCGGTCTTAAGGGGTCACACCACTAAATCAAGTTCCTATTCTTTTATGTGTTTAGAGGTACCTAAGAAATCGTCATTTTCTCATGGTTAGAACGTGCTAGGGCATTCAAAACAAAAGATTTCTAAAAGATTGTGATATATTCTACCCTAAAACCACCATTATTCTGGTAGTTGAGTGGCTCGATTTTTCGCAGTGGTGCATTGAACATGATGTAAACCATTCCAAAGCCTACATCTCAGCGCCTCTATGCTGTGACGTCATTTGGTGCATGGAACTAAAAAATCTTCCTAAAATGTCAGAATTGTAATATTTTTCATTACTTTATGCTTGGATGATAAGAAAAACATCCAAAGAGCACAACTATCACCAAAAATAGGCACATCAGCCTTCATTTCAAACTTTTTTTTCCATTAAAATGCACCTGGTATGGTCAGCGAATAAAAAACACTGGTTGTTATTTCTTCAGTCAGATAGGGTTGGACCTGATTTAGTGGTGTGATCTCTTAAGGGAGCAAAAATTGTTTAAAAAGATCATTTTACATGATATTCAGTCTTTCTTAGCATATCTTGACCAATTAAAAGTGAAATAATTCAAGTTTAAATATAATTCTGAGTCAAATTAATGCAGTATGTGCATTGCTAATCATGCGCTATCTACTGAAGATAGCAACATTAAGATATGATAATCAGGCAGGGCCTAAGTTTTTGCTTCTCAACCTTTCAGATGTTTTTAATTTAGTCACAGAACACATGTAAAAGTTGAGACAAATGTTTATATAATTATCCAGATCTATTGTCAAGTAGGCTATGCCATGTAGTTGAAATTACTAATGAAACCCAGCATCCCTTTTTAAAGGCTTTTCTTGTTTGCTGTTTTCTTGATTAATCTTGCTTGTAAATAGTCAAAAATGCTTGAAGGGTGCCTTCTTTTACCCCATCCATGATACCATGATGGTCACACAACTGAAAAAACACAAAATTGAAATCAGACGTTACTGCCACTGCCAGGCCTAACCGAACTCGGTCTTAAGGGGTCACACCACTAAATCAAGTTCCTATTCTTTTATGTGTTAAGAGGTACCTAAGAAATCGTCATTTTCTCATGGTTAGAACGTGCTAGGGCATTCTAAATAAAAAAATTCTAAAAGATTGTGATATATTCTACCCTAAAACCACCATTATTCTGGTAGTTGAGTGGCTCGATTTTTCGCAGTGGTGCATTGAACATGATGTAAACCATTCCAAAGCCTACATCTCAGCGCCTCTATGCTGTGATGTCATTTGGTGCATGGAACTAAAAAAATCTTCCTAAAATGTCAGAATTGTAATATTTTACATTATTTTATGCTTGGATGATAAGAAAAACATCCAAAGAGCACAACTATCACCAAAAAATAGGCACATCCGCCTTCATTTCAAACTTTTTCCATTAAAATGCACCTGGTATGGTCAGCGAATAAAAACACTGGTTGTTATTTCTTCAGTCAGATAGGGTTGGACCTGATTTAGTGGTGTGATCTCTTAAGGGCTGGGGTATGAACGTTTGGACAGTATTTATTTTGGGACATTAGAGCACATCAGACATATCGAATTGCATTCTGAATACGAAGAATGTCATTCTGATATCAAATAATTTTGATTTTTGAAATTCGCAATTTATAAATTAATACATTTTATGGCAAATCATTAAAAATTGATATTTTTGGTATTTAACAGTACTCGAAGTAAACTTTATAAATCTGATGATTGATACTTAAAGTGTATGTAGGTGGAATGAAAAGCCGACGATCAATTGAAAATTTTGACCTTTCGTATTGAAGATATGGATTTTTTTTCCCAAAACACCAAAAAAAATTAGGTCTTTTTGGGGAAAAAATTCATATCTTCAATATGAAAGGTCAAAATTTTCAATTGACCGTCGGCTTTTCCTCCCTGCTACATACACTTTAAGAATATATCATTAGATTTATATAATTTACTTCGAGGACTGTTATATATCAAAAATGTGAAAAATATCAATTTTTTATAATTTGTCATAAAATTTGTATTATATTGTGATTTTCAAAAATGAAAATTATTTGATATCAGAAAGACATGCTTCGTATTCAGAATGCAATTCGATAGGTCTGAGGTGCTCTCATGTCCCACAAAAAATACTGTCGAAACGCAATAAACGCTCATTTTAGATCCCTTAAGGGAGCAAAAATTGTTTAAAAAGATCATTTTACATGATATTCAGTCTTTCTTAGCATATCTTGACCAATTAAAAGTGAAATAATTCAAGTTTAAATATAATTCTGAGTCAAATTAATGCAGTATGTGCATTGCTAATCATGCGCTATCTACTGAAGATAGCAACATTAAGATATGATAATCAGGCAGGGCCTAAGTTTTTGCTTCTCAACCTTTCAGATGTTTTTAATTTAGTCACAGAACACATGTAAATGTTGAGACAAATGTTTATATAATTATCCAGATCTATTGTCAAGTAGGCTATGCCATGTAGTTGAAATTACTAATGAAACCCAGCATCCCTTTTTAAAGGCTTTTCTTGTTTGCTGTTTTCTTGACTAATCTTGCTTGTAAATAGTCAAAAATGCTTGAAGGGTGCCTTCTTTTACCCCATCCATGATACCATGATGGTCACACAACTGAAAAAACACAAAATTGAAATCAGACGTTACTGCCACTGCCAGGCCTAACCGAACTCGGTCTTAAGATTTCACACCACCAAATAGTATATATGGTTGTGCGCCCTTGAATTTCACTTCTCAGAAAAACCCATTGATTCTGAATTTAAGCATTAAAATGAGCAGAAATTTGCATAATTTTAGCCAAATTTGGATTGGTCATGATTAGTAATATTAATTCCTGCAAGTGTACCACAGATGGGAGAGATCGAATAACTTTTAATGATTTTAAGCAGCCTTTTCTTTACAGAAACACCGGCATGGTTTTGCCTGAAAAATAGGAAATTCCCAGACATCATAGACTTTGAGGGCCAGTCGTAAAAAATAATGACGGTCAACCTATATTTTTTCCCAGCCAGAGGGATCAGGCAAGGGCTGATTTCAACCATCATAGCTGTCGCTTAAAACTGAGTCGCTCCTGTGAAGAAAAAATGACGTTTTCTTAAGGCAAATTTAGCACATATCTCTATGGGACTCTGATTTGGTGGTGTGAGATCTTAAGTGTAGGCCTATATTCACATAGACATCCAAAATAACGTAATAGTCCTAATGTACATAATTTAATAAATTAATTTGATATAAATCTGTTTGACCGTGCTAAATTTGGCTTAAATTTACCAATATATGCTTACGAACATGTAGGCGAATACAGACAAGATAAAAAAAAACAAAGAAAAAAAAATAGTAACAATTTATTAAAAAATCTTGCCCTAGACTTATTAAAGAAAAAAAAATTAAGACAAATTCTACTACCAGGAATTGAACCCATGTCATCGAATTGACAAGTGCCCTCAGTAGTCTAGTGGTTGCCCTCTGTCCCTGTCAATCCGATGACATGGGTTCAATTCCTGGTAGTAGAATTTGTCTTAATTTTTTTTTTCTTTAATAAGTCTAGGGCAAGATTTTTTAAATAAATTGTTATTATTTTTTTTTTTTTTTTTCTTGTCTGTATTCGCCTACATGTTCGTAAGCATATATTGGTAAATTTAAGCCAAATTTAGCACGGTCAAACAGATTTATATCAAATTAATTTATTAAATTATGTACATTAGGACTCTTACGTTATTTTGGATGTCTATGGGAATATAGGCCTACACTTAACGATAAAGTTGAGCAGGTCAGAGATTTGAAGCAAAAATATCTTCAATGTATATAAAATTGGTATACACCTAATTGAGCTAATTGAAGACTCGGTTGAAACAAAATTAAGGATCGAATGCATTTTAGTGTCCAAACAGGCAAAATTATCGTCAAAGATCTGCCGAGTTCTGCACCCTACGCATGCGCACATATCATTTTTTGCTTACCTTCAGTGCAAGATCTGTACATCGTGGAAGATCGATACACAACAACTGTTATTATATGTATTATTTCAATCGAATTGACAAGTGCCCTCAGTAGTCTAGTGGTTGCCCTCTGTCCCTGTCAATCCGATGACATGGGTTCAATTCCTGGTAGTAGAATTTGTCTTAATTTTTTTTCTTTAATAAGTCTAGGGCAAGATTTATTTAATAAATTGTTATTATTATTATTTTTTCTTTGTTGTTTTTTTATCTCGTCTGTATTCGCCTACATGTTCGTAAGCATATATTGGTAAATTTAAGCCAAATTTAGCACGGTCAAACAGATTTATATCAAATTAATTTATTAAATTATGTACATTAGGACTCTTACGTTATTTTGGATGTCTATGGGAATATAGGCCTACACTTAACGATAAAGTTGAGCAGGTCAGAGATTTGAAGCAAAAATATC
Source organism: Amphiura filiformis (assembly GCF_039555335.1). Taxonomy (NCBI): domain Eukaryota; kingdom Metazoa; phylum Echinodermata; class Ophiuroidea; order Amphilepidida; family Amphiuridae; genus Amphiura; species Amphiura filiformis. The sequence continues at coordinate 51,567,614 of NC_092639.1, read as the reverse complement.
TTCAATGTATATAAAATTGGTATACTCCTAATTGAGCTAATTGAAGACTCGGTTGAAACAAAATTAAGGATCGAATGCATTTTAGAGTCCAAAAAGGCAAAATTATCGTCAAAGATCTGCCGAGTTCTGCACCCTACGCATGCGCACATATCATTTTTACTTACCTTCAATGCAAGATCTGTACATCGTGGAAGATCGATACACAACAACTGTTATTATATGTATTATTTCAATCGAATTGACAAGTGCCCTCAGTAGTCTAGTGGCTGCCCTCTGTCCCTGTCAATCCGATGACATGGGTTCAATTCCTGGTAGTAGAATTTGTCTTAATTTGTTTTTCTTTAATAAGTCTAGGGCAAGATTTTTTTAATAAATTGTTATTAATTTTTTTTTTTTTTTTTATCTTGTCTGTATTCGCCTACATGTTCGTAAGCATATATTGGTAAATTTAAGCCAATTTAGCACGGTCAAACAGATTTATATCAAATTAATTTATTAAATTATGTACATTAGGACTCTTACGTTATTTTGGATGTCTATGGGAATATAGGCCTACACTTAACGATAAAGTTGAGCAGGTCAGAGATTTGAAGCAAAAATATCTTCAATGTATATAAAATTGGTATACACCTAATTGAGCTAATTGAAGACTCGGTTGAAACAAAATTAAGGATCGAATGCATTTTAGTGACCAAAAAGGCAAAATTATCGTCAAAGATCTGCCGAGTTCTGCACCCTACGCATGCGCACATATCATTTTTGCTTGCAATTGGTTCACCACAATTAGCACGAAATAGCAGAGGTTTGCTATTATCACGCTATCGGCGATATTAGCGCTATTAACGTGGAAAAAGCAGCAAATTGCAAATACCGCGCAATTTGCAAATTTGTTAGTGAGCAGCGCTAACGCGCTAAATAACCATCATCGCACCTTTATCAATAAGTCTAGGGCAAGATTTTTTAAATAAATTGTTACTATTTTTTTATATTTTTTTTTTTTTTTTTTTTTGTCTGTATTCGCCTACATGTTCGTAAGCATATATTGGTAAATTTAAGCCAAATTTAGCACGGTCAAACAGATTTATATCAAATTAATTTATTAAATTATGTACATTAGGACTCTTACGTTATTTTGGATGTCTATGGGAATATAGGCCTACACTTAACGATAACGTTGAGCAGGTCAGAGATTTGAAGCAAAAATATCTTCAATGTATATAAAATTGGTATACACCTAATTGAGCTAATTGAAGACTCGGTTGAAACAAAATTAAGGATCGAATGCATTTTAGTGTCCAAAAGGCAAAATTATCGTCAACGATCTGTCGAGTTCTGCACCCTACGCATGCGCACATATCATTTTTGCTTACCTTCAGTGCAAGATCTGTACATCGTGGAAGATCGATACACAACAACTGTTATCATATGTTTTATTTCAATCGAATTGACAAGTGCCCTCAGTAGTCTAGTGGTTGCCCCTGTCCCTGTCACTCCGATGACATGGGTTCAATTCCTGGTAGTAGAATACGAATTTGTCTTAATTTTTTTTTCTTTAATAAGTCTAGGGCAAGATTTTTTAAATAAATTGTTACTATTTTTTTTTTTTTTTTTTTTTTTTTTTATCTTGTCTGTATTCGCCTACATGTTCGTAAGCATATATTGGTAAATTTAAGCCAAATTTAGCACGGTCAAACAGATTTATATCAAATTAATTTATTAAATTATGTACATTAGGACTCTTACGTTATTTTGGATGTCTATGGAATATAGGCCTACACTTAACGATAACGTTGAGCAGGTCAGAGATTTGAAGCAAAAATATCTTCAATGTATATAAAATTGGTATACACCTAATTGAGCTAATTGAAGACTTGGTTGAAACAAAATTAAGGATCGAATGCATTTTAGTGTCCAAAAAGGCAAAATTATCGTCAACGATCTGTCGAGTTCTGCACCCTACGCATGCGCACATATCATTTTTGCTTACCTTCAGTGCAAGATCTGTACATCGTGGAAGATCGATACACAACAACTGTTATCATATGTTTTATTTCAATCGAATCATTGACAAGTGCCCTCAGTAGTCTAGTGGTTGCCCCCTGTCCCTGTCACTCCGATGACATGGGTTCAATTCCTGGTAGTAGAATACGAATTTGTCTTAATTTTTTTTTCTTTAATAAGTCTAGGGCAAGATTTTTTTAATAAATTGTTACTATTTTTTTTTCTTTTTTTTTTTTTTTTATCTTGTCTGTATTCGCCTACATGTTCGTAAGCATATATTGGTAAATTTAAGCCAAATTTAGCACGGTCAAACAGATTTATATCAAATTAATTTATTAAATTATGTACATTAGGACTCTTACGTTATTTTGGATGTCTATGGGAATATAGGCCTACACTTAACGATAACGTTGAGCAGGTCAGAGATTTGAAGCAAAAATATCTTCAATGTATATAAAATTGGTATACACCTAATTGAGCTAATTGAAGACTCGGTTGAAACAAAATTAAGGATCGAATGCATTTTAGTGTCCAAAAGGCAAAATTATCGTCAACGATCTGTCGAGTTCTGCACCCTACGCATGCGCACATATCATTTTTGCTTACCTTCAGTGCAAGATCTGTATATCGTGGAAGATCGATACACAACAACTGTTATCATATGTTTTATTTCAATCGAATTGACAAGTGCCCTCAGTAGTCTAGTGGTTGCCCCCTGTCCCTGTCACTCCGATGACATGGGTTCAATTCCTGGTAGTAGAATACGAATTTGTCTTAATTTTTTTTTCTTTAACAAGTCTAGGGCAAGATTTTTTTAATAAATTGTTACTATTTTTTTTTCTTTTTTTTTTCTTTTTTTTATCTTGTCTGTATTCGCCTACATGTTCGTAAGCATATATTGGTAAATTTAAGCCAAATTTAGCACGGTCAAACAGATTTATATCAAATTAATTTATTAAATTATGTACATTAGGACTCTTACGTTATTTTGGATGTCTATGGGAATATAGGCCTACACTTAACGATAACGTTGAGCAGGTCAGAGATTTGAAGCAAAAATATCTTCAATGTATATAAAATTGGTATACACCTAATTGAGCTAATTGAAGACTCGGTTGAAACAAAATTAAGGATCGAATGCATTTTAGTGTCCAAAAGGCAAAATTATCGTCAACGATCTGTCGAGTTCTGCACCCTACGCATGCGCACATATCATTTTTGCTTACCTTCAGTGCAAGATCTGTACATCGTGGAAGATCGATACACAACAACTAACTGTTATCATATGTTTTATTTCAATCGAATCATTGACAAGTGCCCTCAGTAGTCTAGTGGTTGCCCCCTGTCCCTGTCACTCCGATGACATGGGTTCAATTCCTGGTAGTAGAATACGAATTTGTCTTAATTTTTTTTTCTTTAATAAGTCTAGGGCAAGATTTTTTAATAAATTGTTACTATTTTTTTTTTTTTTTTTTTTTTTTTTATCTTGTCTGTATTCGCCTACATGTTCGTAAGCATATATTGGTAAATTTAAGCCAAATTTAGCACGGTCAAACAGATTTATATCAAATTAATTTATTAAATTATGTACATTAGGACTCTTACGTTATTTTGGATGTCTATGGGAATATAGGCCTACACTTAACGATAACGTTGAGCAGGTCAGAGATTTGAAGCAAAAATATCTTCAATGTATATAAAATTGGTATACACCTAATTGAGCTAATTGAAGACTTGGTTGAAACAAAATTAAGGATCGAATGCATTTTAGTGTCCAAAAAGGCAAAATTATCGTCAACGATCTGTCGAGTTCTGCACCCTACGCATGCGCACATATCATTTTTGCTTACCTTCAGTGCAAGATCTGTACATCGTGGAAGATCGATACACAACAACTGTTATCATATGTTTTATTTCAATCGAATCATTGACAAGTGCCCTCAGTAGTCTAGTGGTTGCCCCCTGTCCCTGTCACTCCGATGACATGGGTTCAATTCCTGGTAGTAGAATACGAATTTGTCTTAATTTTTTTTTCTTTAATAAGTCTAGGGCAAGATTTTTTAATAAATTGTTACTATTTTTTTTTTTTTTTTTTTTTTTTATCTTGTCTGTATTCGCCTACATGTTCGTAAGCATATATTGGTAAATTTAAGCCAAATTTAGCACGGTCAAACAGATTTATATCAAATTAATTTATTAAATTATGTACATTAGGACTCTTACGTTATTTTGGATGTCTATGGGAATATAGGCCTACACTTAACGATAACGTTGAGCAGGTCAGAGATTTGAAGCAAAAATATCTTCAATGTATATAAAATTGGTATACACCTAATTGAGCTAATTGAAGACTTGGTTGAAACAAAATTAAGGATCGAATGCATTTTAGTGTCCAAAAAGGCAAAATTATCGTCAACGATCTGTCGAGTTCTGCACCCTACGCATGCGCACATATCATTTTTGCTTACCTTCAGTGCAAGATCTGTACATCGTGGAAGATCGATACACAACAACTGTTATCATATGTTTTATTTCAATCGAATCATTGACAAGTGCCCTCAGTAGTCTAGTGGTTGCCCCCTGTCCCTGTCACTCCGATGACATGGGTTCAATTCCTGGTAGTAGAATACGAATTTGTCTTAATTTTTTTTTCTTTAATAAGTCTAGGGCAAGATTTTTTTAATAAATTGTTACTATTTTTTTTTTTCTTTTTTTTTTCTTTTTTTTATCTTGTCTGTATTCGCCTACATGTTCGTAAGCATATATTGGTAAATTTAAGCCAAATTTAGCACGGTCAAACAGATTTATATCAAATTAATTTATTAAATTATGTACATTAGGACTCTTACGTTATTTTGGATGTCTATGGGAATATAGGCCTACACTTAACGATAACGTTGAGCAGGTCAGAGATTTGAAGCAAAAATATCTTCAATGTATATAAAATTGGTATACACCTAATTGAGCTAATTGAAGACTCGGTTGAAACAAAATTAAGGATCGAATGCATTTTAGTGTCCAAAAGGCAAAATTATCGTCAACGATCTGTCGAGTTCTGCACCCTACGCATGCGCACATATCATTTTTGCTTACCTTCAGTGCAAGATCTGTACATCGTGGAAGATCGATACACAACAACTGTTATCATATGTTTTATTTCAATCGAATTGACAAGTGCCCTCAGTAGTCTAGTGGTTGCCCCCTGTCCCTGTCACTCCGATGACATGGGTTCAATTCCTGGTAGTAGAATACGAATTTGTCTTAATTTTTTTTTCTTTAATAAGTCTAGGGCAAGATTTTTTTAATAAATTGTTACTATTTTTTTTCTTTTTTTTTTTTTTTTTTTATCTTGTCTGTATTCGCCTACATGTTCGTAAGCATATATTGGTAAATTTAAGCCAAATTTAGCACGGTCAAACAGATTTATATCAAATTAATTTATTAAATTATGTACATTAGGACTCTTACGTTATTTTGGATGTCTATGGGAATATAGGCCTACACTTAACGATAACGTTGAGCAGGTCAGAGATTTGAAGCAAAAATATCTTCAATGTATATAAAATTGGTATACACCTAATTGAGCTAATTGAAGACTCGGTTGAAACAAAATTAAGGATCGAATGCATTTTAGTGTCCAAAAAGGCAAAATTATCGTCAACGATCTGTCGAGTTCTGCACCCTACGCATGCGCACATATCATTTTTGCTTACCTTCAGTGCAAGATCTGTACATCGTGGAAGATCGATACACAACAACTGTTATCATATGTTTTATTTCAATCGAATCATTGACAAGTGCCCTCAGTAGTCTAGTGGTTGCCCCCTGTCCCTGTCACTCCGATGACATGGGTTCAATTCCTGGTAGTAGAATACGAATTTGTCTTAATTTTTTTTTCTTTAATAAGTCTAGGGCAAGATTTTTTTAATAAATTGTTACTATTTTTTTTTCTTTTTTTTTCTTTTTTTTATCTTGTCTGTATTCGCCTACATGTTCGTAAGCATATATTGGTAAATTTAAGCCAAATTTAGCACGGTCAAACAGATTTATATCAAATTAATTTATTAAATTATGTACATTAGGACTCTTACGTTATTTTGGATGTCTATGGGAATATAGGCCTACACTTAACGATAACGTTGAGCAGGTCAGAGATTTGAAGCAAAAATATCTTCAATGTATATAAAATTGGTATACACCTAATTGAGCTAATTGAAGACTCGGTTGAAACAAAATTAAGGATCGAATGCATTTTAGTGAACAAAAAGGCAAAATTATCGTCAACGATCTGTCGAGTTCTGCACCCTACGCATGCGCACATATCATTTTTGCTTACCTTCAGTGCAAGATCTGTACATCGTGGAAGATCGATACACAACAACTGTTATCATATGTTTTATTTCAATCGAATCATTGACAAGTGCCCTCAGTAGTCTAGTGGTTGCCCCTGTCCCTGTCACTCCGATGACATGGGTTCAATTCCTGGTAGTAGAATACGAATTTGTCTTAATTTTTTTTCTTTAATAAGTCTAGGGCAAGATTTTTTAATAAATTGTTACTATTTTTTTTTTTTTTTTTTTTTTTTTTTTCTTGTCTGTATTCGCCTACATGTTCGTAAGCATATATTGGTAAATTTAAGCCAAATTTAGCACGGTCAAACAGATTTATATCAAATTAATTTATTAAATTATGTACATTAGGACTCTTACGTTATTTTGGATGTCTATGGGAATATAGGCCTACACTTAACGATAACGTTGAGCAGGTCAGAGATTTGAAGCAAAAATATCTTCAATGTATATAAAATTGGTATACACCTAATTGAGCTAATTGAAGACTCGGTTGAAACAAAATTAAGGATCGAATGCATTTTAGTGTCCAAAAGGCAAAATTATCGTCAACGATCTGTCGAGTTCTGCACCCTACGCATGCGCACATATCATTTTTGCTTACCTTCAGTGCAAGATCTGTACATCGTGGAAGATCGATACACAACAACTGTTATCATATGTTTTATTTCAATCGAATCATTGACAAGTGCCCTCAGTAGTCTAGTGGTTGCCCCTGTCCCTGTCACTCCGATGACATGGGTTCAATTCCTGGTAGTAGAATACGAATTTGTCTTAATTTTTTTTTCTTTAATAAGTCTAGGGCAAGATTTTTTTAATAAATTGTTACTATTTTTTTTTCTTTTTTTTTCTTTTTTTTATCTTGTCTGTATTCGCCTACATGTTCGTAAGCATATATTGGTAAATTTAAGCCAAATTTAGCACGGTCAAACAGATTTATATCAAATTAATTTATTAAATTATGTACATTAGGACTCTTACGTTATTTTGGATGTCTATGGGAATATAGGCCTACACTTAACGATAACGTTGAGCAGGTCAGAGATTTGAAGCAAAAATATCTTCAATGTATATAAAATTGGTATACACCTAATTGAGCTAATTGAAGACTCGGTTGAAACAAAATTAAGGATCGAATGCATTTTAGTGTCCAAAAGGCAAAATTATCGTCAACGATCTGTCGAGTTCTGCACCCTACGCATGCGCACATATCATTTTTGCTTACCTTCAGTGCAAGATCTGTACATCGTGGAAGATCGATACACAACAACTGTTATCATATGTTTTATTTCAATCGAATTGACAAGTGCCCTCAGTAGTCTAGTGGTTGCCCCTGTCCCTGTCACTCCGATGACATGGGTTCAATTCCTGGTAGTAGAATACGAATTTGTCTTAATTTTTTTTTCTTTAATAAGTCTAGGGCAAGATTTTTTAATAAATTGTTACTATTTTTTTTTTTTTTTTTTTTTTTTTTTATCTTGTCTGTATTCGCCTACATGTTCGTAAGCATATATTGGTAAATTTAAGCCAAATTTAGCACGGTCAAACAGATTTATATCAAATTAATTTATTAAATTATGTACATTAGGACTCTTACGTTATTTTGGATGTCTATGGGAATATAGGCCTACACTTAACGATAACGTTGAGCAGGTCAGAGATTTGAAGCAAAAATATCTTCAATGTATATAAAATTGGTATACACCTAATTGAGCTAATTGAAGACTCGGTTGAAACAAAATTAAGGATCGAATGCATTTTAGTGTCCAAAAGGCAAAATTATCGTCAACGATCTGTCGAGTTCTGCACCCTACGCATGCGCACATATCATTTTTGCTTACCTTCAGTGCAAGATCTGTACATCGTGGAAGATCGATACACAACAACTGTTATCATATGTTTTATTTCAATCGAATTGACAAGTGCCCTCAGTAGTCTAGTGGTTGCCCCTGTCCCTGTCACTCCGATGACATGGGTTCAATTCCTGGTAGTAGAATACGAATTTGTCTTAATTTTTTTTTTTTTAATAAGTCTAGGGCAAGATTTTTTTAATAAATTGTTACTATTTTTTTTCTTTTTTTTTTTTTTTTTTCTTGTCTGTATTCGCCTACATGTTCGTAAGCATATATTGGTAAATTTAAGCCAAATTTAGCACGGTCAAACAGATTTATATCAAATTAATTTATTAAATTATGTACATTAGGACTCTTACGTTATTTTGGATGTCTATGGGAATATAGGCCTACACTTAACGATAACGTTGAGCAGGTCAGAGATTTGAAGCAAAAATATCTTCAATGTATATAAAATTGGTATACACCTAATTGAGCTAATTGAAGACTCGGTTGAAACAAAATTAAGGATCGAATGCATTTTAGTGTCCAAAAGGCAAAATTATCGTCAACGATCTGTCGAGTTCTGCACCCTACGCATGCGCACATCATTTTTGCTTACCTTCAGTGCAAGATCTGTACATCGTGGAAGATCGATACACAACAACTGTTATCATATGTTTTATTTCAATCGAATTGACAAGTGCCCTCAGTAGTCTAGTGGTTGCCCCCTGTCCCTGTCACTCCGATGACATGGGTTCAATTCCTGGTAGTAGAATACGAATTTGTCTTAATTTTTTTTTCTTTAATAAGTGTAGGGCAAGATTTTTTTAATAAATTGTTACTATTTTTTTTCTTTTTTTTTTTTTTTTTATCTTGTCTGTATTCGCCTACATGTTCGTAAGCATATATTGGTAAATTTAAGCCAAATTTAGCACGGTCAAACAGATTTATATCAAATTAATTTATTAAATTATGTACATTAGGACTCTTACGTTATTTTGGATGTCTATGGGAATATAGGCCTACACTTAACGATAACGTTGAGCAGGTCAGAGATTTGAAGCAAAAATATCTTCAATGTATATAAAATTGGTATACACCTAATTGAGCTAATTGAAGACTCGGTTGAAACAAAATTAAGGATCGAATGCATTTTAGTGTCCAAAAGGCAAAATTATCGTCAACGATCTGTCGAGTTCTGCACCCTACGCATGCGCACATATCATTTTTGCTTACCTTCAGTGCAAGATCTGTACATCGTGGAAGATCGATACACAACAACTGTTATCATATGTTTTATTTCAATCGAATTGACAAGTGCCCTCAGTAGTCTAGTGGTTGCCCCCTGTCCCTGTCACTCCGATGACATGGGTTCAATTCCTGGTAGTAGAATACGAATTTGTCTTAATTTTTTTTTCTTTAATAAGTCTAGGGCAAGATTTTTTTAATAAATTGTTACTATTTTTTTTTTTTTTTTTTATATTTTTTTATCTTGTCTGTATTCGCCTACATGTTCGTAAGCATATATTGGTAAATTTAAGCCAAATTTAGCACGGTCAAACAGATTTATATCAAATTAATTTATTAAATTATGTACATTAGGACTCTTACGTTATTTTGGATGTCTATGGGAATATAGGCCTACACTTAACGATAACGTTGAGCAGGTCAGAGATTTGAAGCAAAAATATCTTCAATGTATATAAAATTGGTATACACCTAATTGAGCTAATTGAAGACTCGGTTGAAACAAAATTAAGGATCGAATGCATTTTAGTGTCCAAAAGGCAAAATTATCGTCAACGATCTGTCGAGTTCTGCACCCTACGCATGCGCACATATCATTTTTGCTTACCTTCAGTGCAAGATCTGTACATCGTGGAAGATCGATACACAACAACTGTTATCATATGTTTTATTTCAATCGAATTGACAAGTGCCCTCAGTAGTCTAGTGGTTGCCCCTGTCCCTGTCACTCCGATGACATGGGTTCAATTCCTGGTAGTAGAATACGAATTTGTCTTAATTTTTTTTTCTTTAATAAGTCTAGGGCAAGATTTTTTTAATAAATTGTTACTATTTTTTTTTTTTTTTTTTTTTTTTTTATCTTGTCTGTATTCGCCTACATGTTCGTAAGCATATATTGGTAAATTTAAGCCAAATTTAGCACGGTCAAACAGATTTATATCAAATTAATTTATTAAATTATGTACATTAGGACTCTTACGTTATTTTGGATGTCTATGGGAATATAGGCCTACACTTAACGATAACGTTGAGCAGGTCAGAGATTTGAAGCAAAAATATCTTCAATGTATATAAAATTGGTATACACCTAATTGAGCTAATTGAAGACTCGGTTGAAACAAAATTAAGGATCGAATGCATTTTAGTGTCCAAAAGGCAAAATTATCGTCAACGATCTGTCGAGTTCTGCACCCTACGCATGCGCACATATCATTTTTGCTTACCTTCAGTGCAAGATCTGTACATCGTGGAAGATCGATACACAACAACTGTTATCATATGTTTTATTTCAATCGAATTGACAAGTGCCCTCAGTAGTCTAGTGGTTGCCCCCTGTCCCTGTCACTCCGATGACATGGGTTCAATTCCTGGTAGTAGAATACGAATTTGTCTTAATTTTTTTTTCTTTTAATAAGTCTAGGGCAAGATTTTTTTAATAAATTGTTACTATTTTTTTTTCTTTAGTAGAATACGAATTTGTCTTAATTTTTTTTTCTTTAACATCTTCAATGTATATAAAATTGGTATACACCTAATTGAGCTAATTGAAGACTCGGTTGAAACAAAATTAAGGATCGACTGCATTTTAGTGTCCAAAAAGGCAAAATTATCGTCAACGATCTGTCGAGTTCTGCACCCTACGCATGCGCACATATCATTTTTGCTTACCTTCAGTGCAAGATCTGTACATCGTGGAAGATCGATACACAACAACTGTTATCATATGTTTTATTTCAATCGAATTGACAAGTGCCCTCAGTAGTCTAGTGGTTGCCCCCTGTCCCTGTCACTCCGATGACATGGGTTCAATTCCTGGTAGTAGAATACGAATTTGTCTTAATTTTTTTTTCTTTAATAAGTCTAGGGCAAGATTTTTTAATAAATTGTTACTATTTTTTTTCTTTTTTTTTTTTTTTTATCTTGTCTGTATTCGCCTACATGTTCGTAAGCATATATTGGTAAATTTAAGCCAAATTTAGCACGGTCAAACAGATTTATATCAAATTAATTTATTAAATTATGTACATTAGGACTCTTACGTTATTTTGGATGTCTATGGGAATATAGGCCTACACTTAACGATAACGTTGAGCAGGTCAGAGATTTGAAGCAAAAATATCTTCAATGTATATAAAATTGGTATACACCTAATTGAGCTAATTGAAGACTCGGTTGAAACAAAATTAAGGATCGAATGCATTTTAGTGTCCAAAAGGCAAAATTATCGTCAACGATCTGTCGAGTTCTGCACCCTACGCATGCGCACATATCATTTTTGCTTACCTTCAGTGCAAGATCTGTACATCGTGGAAGATCGATACACAACAACTGTTATCATATGTTTTATTTCAATCGAATTGACAAGTGCCCTCAGTAGTCTAGTGGTTGCCCCCTGTCCCTGTCACTCCGATGACATGGGTTCAATTCCTGGTAGTAGAATACGAATTTGTCTTAATTTTTTTTTCTTTAATAAGTCTAGGGCAAGATTTTTTAATAAATTGTTACTATTTTTTTTTTTTTTTTTTTCTTTTTTTTTTATCTTGTCTGTATTCGCCTACATGTTCGTAAGCATATATTGGTAAATTTAAGCCAAATTTAGCACGGTCAAACAGATTTATATCAAATTAATTTATTAAATTATGTACATTAGGACTCTTACGTTATTTTGGATGTCTATGGGAATATAGGCCTACACTTAACGATAACGTTGAGCAGGTCAGAGATTTGAAGCAAAAATATCTTCAATGTATATAAAATTGGTATACACCTAATTGAGCTAATTGAAGACTCGGTTGAAACAAAATTAAGGATCGAATGCATTTTAGTGTCCAAAAGGCAAAATTATCGTCAACGATCTGTCGAGTTCTGCACCCTACGCATGCGCACATATCATTTTTGCTTACCTTCAGTGCAAGATCTGTACATCGTGGAAGATCGATACACAACAACTGTTATCATATGTTTTATTTCAATCGAATTGACAAGTGCCCTCAGTAGTCTAGTGGTTGCCCCCTGTCCCTGTCACTCCGATGACATGGGTTCAATTCCTGGTAGTAGAATACGAATTTGTCTTAATTTTTTTTTCTTTAATAAGTCTAGGGCAAGATTTTTTAATAAATTGTTACTATTTTTTTTTTTTTTTTTTTTTTTTTTTATCTTGTCTGTATTCGCCTACATGTTCGTAAGCATATATTGGTAAATTTAAGCCAAATTTAGCACGGTCAAACAGATTTATATCAAATTAATTTATTAAATTATGTACATTAGGACTCTTACGTTATTTTGGATGTCTATGGGAATATAGGCCTACACTTAACGATAACGTTGAGCAGGTCAGAGATTTGAAGCAAAAATATCTTCAATGTATATAAAATTGGTATACACCTAATTGAGCTAATTGAAGACTCGGTTGAAACAAAATTAAGGATCGAATGCATTTTAGTGACCAAAAAGGCAAAATTATCGTCAACGATCTGTCGAGTTCTGCACCCTACGCATGCGCACATATCATTTTTGCTTACCTTCAGTGCAAGATCTGTACATCGTGGAAGATCGATACACAACAACTGTTATCATATGTTTTATTTCAATCGAATTGACAAGTGCCCTCAGTAGTCTAGTGGTTGCCCCCTGTCCCTGTCACTCCGATGACATGGGTTCAATTCCTGGTAGTAGAATACGAATTTGTCTTAATTTTTTTTTCTTTAATAAGTCTAGGGCAAGATTTTTTAAATAAATTGTTACTATTTTTTTTTTTTTTTTTTTTCTTTTTTTTATCTTGTCTGTATTCGCCTACATGTTCGTAAGCATATATTGGTAAATTTAAGCCAAATTTAGCACGGTCAAACAGATTTATATCAAATTAATTTATTAAATTATGTACATTAGGACTCTTACGTTATTTTGGATGTCTATGGGAATATAGGCCTACACTTAACGATAACGTTGAGCAGGTCAGAGATTTGAAGCAAAAATATCTTCAATGTATATAAAATTGGTATACACCTAATTGAGCTAATTGAAGACTCGGTTGAAACAAAATTAAGTAACGATTCCGCTTTCGCCTCCAACTACGCAAAATTATCGTCAACGATCTGTCGAGTTCTGCACCCTACGCATGCGCACATATCATTTTTGCTTACCTTCAGTGCAAGATCTGTACATCGTGGAAGATCGATACACAACAACTGTTATCATATGTTTTATTTCAATCGAATTGACAAGTGCCCTCAGTAGTCTAGTGGTTGCCCCTGTCCCTGTCACTCCGATGACATGGGTTCAATTCCTGGTAGTAGAATACGAATTTGTCTTAATTTTTTTTTTTTCTTTAATAAGTCTAGGGCAAGATTTTTTTAATAAATTGTTACTATTTTTTTTCTTTTTTTTTTTCTTTTTTTTATCTTGTCTGTATTCGCCTACATGTTCGTAAGCATATATTGGTAAATTTAAGCCAAATTTAGCACGGTCAAACAGATTTATATCAAATTAATTTATTAAATTATGTACATTAGGACTCTTACGTTATTTTGGATGTCTATGGGAATATAGGCCTACACTTAACGATAACGTTGAGCAGGTCAGAGATTTGAAGCAAAAATATCTTCAATGTATATAAAATTGGTATACACCTAATTGAGCTAATTGAAGACTCGGTTGAAACAAAATTAAGGATCGAATGCATTTTAGTGTCCAAAAGGCAAAATTATCGTCAACGATCTGTCGAGTTCTGCACCCTACGCATGCGCACATATCATTTTTGCTTACCTTCAGTGCAAGATCTGTACATCGTGGAAGATCGATACACAACAACTGTTATCATATGTTTTATTTCAATCGAATTGACAAGTGCCCTCAGTAGTCTAGTGGTTGCCCCCTGTCCCTGTCACTCCGATGACATGGGTTCAATTCCTGGTAGTAGAATACGAATTTGTCTTAATTTTTTTTTTTCTTTAATAAGTCTAGGGCAAGATTTTTTAATAAATTGTTACTATTTTTTTTTTTTTTTTTTTTTTTTTTTTATCTTGTCTGTATTCGCCTACATGTTCGTAAGCATATATTGGTAAATTTAAGCCAAATTTAGCACGGTCAAACAGATTTATATCAAATTAATTTATTAAATTATGTACATTAGGACTCTTACGTTATTTTGGATGTCTATGGGAATATAGGCCTACACTTAACGATAACGTTGAGCAGGTCAGAGATTTGAAGCAAAAATATCTTCAATGTATATAAAATTGGTATACACCTAATTGAGCTAATTGAAGACTCGGTTGAAACAAAATTAAGGATCGAATGCATTTTAGTGTACAAAAAGGCAAAATTATCGTCAACGATCTGTCGAGTTCTGCACCCTACGCATGCGCACATATCATTTTTGCTTACCTTCAGTGCAAGATCTGTACATCGTGGAAGATCGATACACAACAACTGTTATCATATGTTTTATTTCAATCGAATCATTGACAAGTGCCCTCAGTAGTCTAGTGGTTGCCCCCTGTCCCTGTCACTCCGATGACATGGGTTCAATTCCTGGTAGTAGAATACGAATTTGTCTTAATTTTTTTTTCTTTAATTAGTCTAGGGCAAGATTTTTTTAATAAATTGTTACTATTTTTTTTTTTTTTTTTTTTTTTTTTATCTTGTCTGTATTCGCCTACATGTTCGTAAGCATATATTGGTAAATTTAAGCCAAATTTAGCACGGTCAAACAGATTTATATCAAATTAATTTATTAAATTATGTACATTAGGACTCTTACGTTATTTTGGATGTCTATGGGAATATAGGCCTACACTTAACGATAACGTTGAGCAGGTCAGAGATTTGAAGCAAAAATATCTTCAATGTATATAAAATTGGTATACACCTAATTGAGCTAATTGAAGACTCGGTTGAAACAAAATTAAGGATCGAATGCATTTTAGTGTACAAAAAGGCAAAATTATCGTCAACGATCTGTCGAGTTCTGCACCCTACGCATGCGCACATATCATTTTTGCTTACCTTCAGTGCAAGATCTGTACATCGTGGAAGATCGATACACAACAACTGTTATCATATGTTTTATTTCAATCGAATTGACAAGTGCCCTCAGTAGTCTAGTGGTTGCCCCCTGTCCCTGTCACTCCGATGACATGGGTTCAATTCCTGGTAGTAGAATACGAATTTGTCTTAATTTTTTTTTCTTTAATAAGTCTAGGGCAAGATTTTTTTAATAAATTGTTACTATTTTTTTTTTCTTTTTTTTTTTTTTTTTTATCTTGTCTGTATTCGCCTACATGTTCGTAAGCATATATTGGTAAATTTAAGCCAAATTTAGCACGGTCAAACAGATTTATATCAAATTAATTTATTAAATTATGTACATTAGGACTCTTACGTTATTTTGGATGTCTATGGGAATATAGGCCTACACTTAACGATAACGTTGAGCAGGTCAGAGATTTGAAGCAAAAATATCTTCAATGTATATAAAATTGGTATACACCTAATTGAGCTAATTGAAGACTCGGTTGAAACAAAATTAAGGATCGAATGCATTTTAGTGTCCAAAAGGCAAAATTATCGTCAACGATCTGTCGAGTTCTGCACCCTACGCATGCGCACATATCATTTTTGCTTACCTTCAGTGCAAGATCTGTACATCGTGGAAGATCGATACACAACAACTGTTATCATATGTTTTATTTCAATCGAATTGACAAGTGCCCTCAGTAGTCTAGTGGTTGCCCCCTGTCCCTGTCACTCCGATGACATGGGTTCAATTCCTGGTAGTAGAATACGAATTTGTCTTAATTTTTTTTCTTTAATAAGTCTAGGGCAAGATTTTTTTAATAAATTGTTACTATTTTTTTTTTTTTTTTTTTTTTTTTTTATCTTGTCTGTATTCGCCTACATGTTCGTAAGCATATATTGGTAAATTTAAGCCAAATTTAGCACGGTCAAACAGATTTATATCAAATTAATTTATTAAATTATGTACATTAGGACTCTTACGTTATTTTGGATGTCTATGGGAATATAGGCCTACACTTAACGATAACGTTGAGCAGGTCAGAGATTTGAAGCAAAAATATCTTCAATGTATATAAAATTGGTATACACCTAATTGAGCTAATTGAAGACTCGGTTGAAACAAAATTAAGGATCGAATGCATTTTAGTGTCCAAAAGGCAAAATTATCGTCAACGATCTGTCGAGTTCTGCACCCTACGCATGCGCACATATCATTTTTGCTTACCTTCAGTGCAAGATCTGTACATCGTGGAAGATCGATACACAACAACTGTTATCATATGTTTTATTTCAATCGAATTGACAAGTGCCCTCAGTAGTCTAGTGGTTGCCCCCCGTCCCTGTCACTCCGATGACATGGGTTCAATTCCTGGTAGTAGAATACGAATTTGTCTTAATTTTTTTTTCTTTAATAAGTCTAGGGCAAGATTTTTTTAATAAATTGTTATTTTTTTTCTTTTTTTTTTTTTTTTTTTTTTTTTTTTTATCTTGTCTGTATTCGCCTACATGTTCGTAAGCATATATTGGTAAATTTAAGCCAAATTTAGCACGGTCAAACAGATTTATATCAAATTAATTTATTAAATTATGTACATTAGGACTCTTACGTTATTTTGGATGTCTATGGGAATATAGGCCTACACTTAACGATAACGTTGAGCAGGTCAGAGATTTGAAGCAAAAATATCTTCAATGTATATAAAATTGGTATACACCTAATTGAGCTAATTGAAGACTCGGTTGAAACAAAATTAAGGATCGAATGCATTTTAGTGTCCAAAAGGCAAAATTATCGTCAACGATCTGTCGAGTTCTGCACCCTACGCATGCGCACATATCATTTTTGCTTACCTTCAGTGCAAGATCTGTACATCGTGGAAGATCGATACACAACAACTGTTATCATATGTTTTATTTCAATCGAATTGACAAGTGCCCTCAGTAGTCTAGTGGTTGCCCCCTGTCCCTGTCACTCCGATGACATGGGTTCAATTCCTGGTAGTAGAATACGAATTTGTCTTAATTTTTTTTTCTTTAATTAGTCTAGGGCAAGATTTTTTTAATAAATTGTTACTATTTTTTTTTTTTTTTTTTTATTTTTTTTATCTTGTCTGTATTCGCCTACATGTTCGTAAGCATATATTGGTAAATTTAAGCCAAATTTAGCACGGTCAAACAGATTTATATCAAATTAATTTATTAAATTATGTACATTAGGACTCTTACGTTATTTTGGATGTCTATGGGAATATAGGCCTACACTTAACGATAACGTTGAGCAGGTCAGAGATTTGAAGCAAAAATATCTTCAATGTATATAAAATTGGTATACACCTAATTGAGCTAATTGAAGACTCGGTTGAAACAAAATTAAGGATCGAATGCATTTTAGTGTCCAAAAGGCAAAATTATCGTCAACGATCTGTCGAGTTCTGCACCCTACGCATGCGCACATATCATTTTTGCTTACCTTCAGTGCAAGATCTGTACATCGTGGAAGATCGATACACAACAACTGTTATCATATGTTTTATTTCAATCGAATTGACAAGTGCCCTCAGTAGTCTAGTGGTTGCCCCCTGTCCCTGTCACTCCGATGACATGGGTTCAATTCCTGGTAGTAGAATACGAATTTGTCTTAATTTTTTTTTTTTTTTTAAGTCTAGGGCAAGATTTTTTTAATAAATTGTTACTATTTTTTTTTTTTTTTTTTTTTTTTTTTTATCTTGTCTGTATTCGCCTACATGTTCGTAAGCATATATTGGTAAATTTAAGCCAAATTTAGCACGGTCAAACAGATTTATATCAAATTAATTTATTAAATTATGTACATTAGGACTCTTACGTTATTTTGGATGTCTATGGGAATATAGGCCTACACTTAACGATAACGTTGAGCAGGTCAGAGATTTGAAGCAAAAATATCTTCAATGTATATAAAATTGGTATACACCTAATTGAGCTAATTGAAGACTCGGTTGAAACAAAATTAAGGATCGAATGCATTTTAGTGTCCAAAAGGCAAAATTATCGTCAACGATCTGTCGAGTTCTGCACCCTACGCATGCGCACATATCATTTTTGCTTACCTTCAGTGCAAGATCTGTACATCGTGGAAGATCGATACACAACAACTGTTATCATATGTTTTATTTCAATCGAATTGACAAGTGCCCTCAGTAGTCTAGTGGTTGCCCCCTGTCCCTGTCACTCCGATGACATGGGTTCAATTCCTGGTAGTAGAATACGAATTTGTCTTAATTTTTTTTTCTTTAATAAGTCTAGGGCAAGATTTTTTAATAAATTGTTACTATTTTTTTTTTTTTTTTTTCTTTTTTTTTTATCTTGTCTGTATTCGCCTACATGTTCGTAAGCATATATTGGTAAATTTAAGCCAAATTTAGCACGGTCAAACAGATTTATATCAAATTAATTTATTAAATTATGTACATTAGGACTCTTACGTTATTTTGGATGTCTATGGGAATATAGGCCTACACTTAACGATAACGTTGAGCAGGTCAGAGATTTGAAGCAAAAATATCTTCAATGTATATAAAATTGGTATACACCTAATTGAGCTAATTGAAGACTCGGTTGAAACAAAATTAAGGATCGAATGCATTTTAGTGTCCAAAAGGCAAAATTATCGTCAACGATCTGTCGAGTTCTGCACCCTACGCATGCGCACATATCATTTTTGCTTACCTTCAGTGCAAGATCTGTACATCGTGGAAGATCGATACACAACAACTGTTATCATATGTTTTATTTCAATCGAATTGACAAGTGCCCTCAGTAGTCTAGTGGTTGCCCCCTGTCCCTGTCACTCCGATGACATGGGTTCAATTCCTGGTAGTAGAATACGAATTTGTCTTAATTTTTTTTTCTTTAATAAGTCTAGGGCAAGATTTTTTTAATAAATTGTTACTATTTTTTTTCTTTTTTTTTTTTTTTTTTATCTTGTCTGTATTCGCCTACATGTTCGTAAGCATATATTGGTAAATTTAAGCCAAATTTAGCACGGTCAAACAGATTTATATCAAATTAATTTATTAAATTATGTACATTAGGACTCTTACGTTATTTTGGATGTCTATGGGAATATAGGCCTACACTTAACGATAACGTTGAGCAGGTCAGAGATTTGAAGCAAAAATATCTTCAATGTATATAAAATTGGTATACACCTAATTGAGCTAATTGAAGACTCGGTTGAAACAAAATTAAGGATCGAATGCATTTTAGTGTCCAAAAGGCAAAATTATCGTCAACGATCTGTCGAGTTCTGCACCCTACGCATGCGCACATATCATTTTTGCTTACCTTCAGTGCAAGATCTGTACATCGTGGAAGATCGATACACAACAACTGTTATCATATGTTTTATTTCAATCGAATTGACAAGTGCCCTCAGTAGTCTAGTGGTTGCCCCCTGTCCCTGTCACTCCGATGACATGGGTTCAATTCCTGGTAGTAGAATACGAATTTGTCTTAATTTTTTTTTCTTTAATAAGTCTAGGGCAAGATTTTTTTAATAAATTGTTACTATTTTTTTTTTTTTTTTTTCTTTTTTTTTTTTCTTGTCTGTATTCGCCTACATGTTCGTAAGCATATATTGGTAAATTTAAGCCAAATTTAGCACGGTCAAACAGATTTATATCAAATTAATTTATTAAATTATGTACATTAGGACTCTTACGTTATTTTGGATGTCTATGGGAATATAGGCCTACACTTAACGATAACGTTGAGCAGGTCAGAGATTTGAAGCAAAAATATCTTCAATGTATATAAAATTGGTATACACCTAATTGAGCTAATTGAAGACTCGGTTGAAACAAAATTAAGGATCGAATGCATTTTAGTGTCCAAAAGGCAAAATTATCGTCAACGATCTGTCGAGTTCTGCACCCTACGCATGCGCACATATCATTTTTGCTTACCTTCAGTGCAAGATCTGTACATCGTGGAAGATCGATACACAACAACTGTTATCATATGTTTTATTTCAATCGAATTGACAAGTGCCCTCAGTAGTCTAGTGGTTGCCCCCTGTCCCTGTCACTCCGATGACATGGGTTCAATTCCTGGTAGTAGAATACGAATTGTCTTAATTTTTTTTTTTCTTTAATAAGTCTAGGGCAAGATTTTTTAATAAATTGTTACTATTTTTTTTTTTTTTTTTTTTTTTTTTTATCTTGTCTGTATTCGCCTACATGTTCGTAAGCATATATTGGTAAATTTAAGCCAAATTTAGCACGGTCAAACAGATTTATATCAAATTAATTTATTAAATTATGTACATTAGGACTCTTACGTTATTTTGGATGTCTATGGGAATATAGGCCTACACTTAACGATAACGTTGAGCAGGTCAGAGATTTGAAGCAAAAATATCTTCAATGTATATAAAATTGGTATACACCTAATTGAGCTAATTGAAGACTCGGTTGAAACAAAATTAAGGATCGAATGCATTTTAGTGTCCAAAAAGTTTAAATTATCGTCAACGATCTGTCGAGTTCTGCACCCTACGCATGCGCACATATCATTTTTGCTTACCTTCAGTGCAAGATCTGTACATCGTGGAAGATCGATACACAACAACTGTTATCATATGTTTTATTTCAATCGAATTGACAAGTGCCCTCAGTAGTCTAGTGGTTGCCCCTGTCCCTGTCACTCCGATGACATGGGTTCAATTCCTGGTAGTAGAATACGAATTTGTCTTAATTTTTTTTTCTTTAATAAGTCTAGGGCAAGATTTTTTTAATAAATTGTTACTATTTTTTTTTTTTTTTTTTTTTTTTTTTTTTTCTTGTCTGTATTCGCCTACATGTTCGTAAGCATATATTGGTAAATTTAAGCCAAATTTAGCACGGTCAAACAGATTTATATCAAATTAATTTATTAAATTATGTACATTAGGACTCTTACGTTATTTTGGATGTCTATGGGAATATAGCCTACACTTAACGATAACGTTGAGCAGGTCAGAGATTTGAAGCAAAAATATCTTCAATGTATATAAAATTGGTATACACCTAATTGAGCTAATTGAAGACTCGGTTGAAACAAAATTAAGGATCGAATGCATTTTAGTGTCCAAAAGGCAAAATTATCGTCAACGATCTGTCGAGTTCTGCACCCTACGCATGCGCACATATCATTTTTGCTTACCTTCAGTGCAAGATCTGTACATCGTGGAAGATCGATACACAACAACTGTTATCATATGTTTTATTTCAATCGAATTGACAAGTGCCCTCAGTAGTCTAGTGGTTGCCCCCTGTCCCTGTCACTCCGATGACATGGGTTCAATTCCTGGTAGTAGAATACGAATTTGTCTTAATTTTTTTTTTCTTTAATAAGTCTAGGGCAAGATTTTTTTAATAAATTGTTACTATTTTTTTTTATTTTTTTTTTTTTTTTTTTATCTTGTCTGTATTCGCCTACATGTTCGTAAGCATATATTGGTAAATTTAAGCCAAATTTAGCACGGTCAAACAGATTTATATCAAATTAATTTATTAAATTATGTACATTAGGACTCTTACGTTATTTTGGATGTCTATGGGAATATAGGCCTACACTTAACGATAACGTTGAGCAGGTCAGAGATTTGAAGCAAAAATATCTTCAATGTATATAAAATTGGTATACACCTAATTGAGCTAATTGAAGACTCGGTTGAAACAAAATTAAGGATCGAATGCATTTTAGTGTCCAAAAGGCAAAATTATCGTCAACGATCTGTCGAGTTCTGCACCCTACGCATGCGCACATATCATTTTTGCTTACCTTCAGTGCAAGATCTGTACATCGTGGAAGATCGATACACAACAACTGTTATCATATGTTTTATTTCAATCGAATTGACAAGTGCCCTCAGTAGTCTAGTGGTTGCCCCCTGTCCCTGTCACTCCGATGACATGGGTTCAATTCCTGGTAGTATCAATGTATATAAAATTGGTATACACCTAATTGAGCTAATTGAAGACTCGGTTGAAACAAAATTAAGGATCGAATGCATTTTAGTGTCCAAAAGGCAAAATTATCGTCAACGATCTGTCGAGTTCTGCACCCTACGCATGCGCACATATCATTTTTGCTTACCTTCAGTGCAAGATCTGTACATCGTGGAAGATCGATACACAACAACTGTTATCATATGTTTTATTTCAATCGAATTGACAAGTGCCCTCAGTAGTCTAGTGGTTGCCCCCTGTCCCTGTCACTCCGATGACATGGGTTCAATTCCTGGTAGTAGAATTTGTTTTAATTTTTTTTTCTTTAATAAGTCTAGGGCAAGATTTTTTAATAAATTGTTACTATTTTTTTTTTTTTTTTTTTTTTTTTTTTCTTGTCTGTATTCGCCTACATGTTCGTAAGCATATATTGGTAAATTTAAGCCAAATTTAGCACGGTCAAACAGATTTATATCAAATTAATTTATTAAATTATGTACATTAGGACTCTTACGTTATTTTGGATGTCTATGGGAATATAGGCCTACACTTAACGATAACGTTGAGCAGGTCAGAGATTTGAAGCAAAAATATCTTCAATGTATATAAAATTGGTATACACCTAATTGAGCTAATTGAAGACTCGGTTGAAACAAAATTAAGGATCGAATGCATTTTAGTGTCCAAATTTTTTTTTTAATTATCGTCAACGATCTGTCGAGTTCTGCACCCTACGCATGCGCACATATCATTTTTGCTTACCTTCAGTGCAAGATCTGTACATCGTGGAAGATCGATACACAACAACTGTTATCATATGTTTTATTTCAATCGAATTGACAAGTGCCCTCAGTAGTCTAGTGGTTGCCCCCTGTCCCTGTCACTCCGATGACATGGGTTCAATTCCTGGTAGTAGAATACGAATTTGTCTTAATTTTTTTTTTTCTTTAATAAGTCTAGGGCAAGATTTTTTTAATAAATTGTTACTATTTTTTTTTTTTTTTTTTTTTTTTTTTTTTTTTATCTTGTCTGTATTCGCCTACATGTTCGTAAGCATATATTGGTAAATTTAAGCCAAATTTAGCACGGTCAAACAGATTTATATCAAATTAATTTATTAAATTATGTACATTAGGACTCTTACGTTATTTTGGATGTCTATGGGAATATAGGCCTACACTTAACGATAACGTTGAGCAGGTCAGAGATTTGAAGCAAAAATATCTTCAATGTATATAAAATTGGTATACACCTAATTGAGCTAATTGAAGACTCGGTTGAAACAAAATTAAGGATCGAATGCATTTTAGTGTCCAAAAGGCAAAATTATCGTCAACGATCTGTCGAGTTCTGCACCCTACGCATGCGCACATATCATTTTTGCTTACCTTCAGTGCAAGATCTGTACATCGTGGAAGATCGATACACAACAACTGTTATCATATGTTTTATTTCAATCGAAATTGACAAGTGCCCTCAGTAGTCTAGTGGTTGCCCCCTGTCCCTGTCACTCCGATGACATGGGTTCAATTCCTGGTAGTAGAATACGAATTTGTCTTAATTTTTTTTCTTTAATAAGTCTAGGGCAAGATTTTTTAATAAATTGTTACTATTTTTTTTTTTTTTTTTTTTTTTTTTTTATCTTGTCTGTATTCGCCTACATGTTCGTAAGCATATATTGGTAAATTTAAGCCAAATTTAGCACGGTCAAACAGATTTATATCAAATTAATTTATTAAATTATGTACATTAGGACTCTTACGTTATTTTGGATGTCTATGGGAATATAGGCCTACACTTAACGATAACGTTGAGCAGGTCAGAGATTTGAAGCAAAAATATCTTCAATGTATATAAAATTGGTATACACCTAATTGAGCTAATTGAAGACTCGGTTGAAACAAAATTAAGGATCGAATGCATTTTAGTGTCCAAAAGGCAAAATTATCGTCAACGATCTGTCGAGTTCTGCACCCTACGCATGCGCACATATCATTTTTGCTTACCTTCAGTGCAAGATCTGTACATCGTGGAAGATCGATACACAACAACTGTTATCATATGTTTTATTTCAATCGAATTGACAAGTGCCCTCAGTAGTCTAGTGGTTGCCCCCTGTCCCTGTCACTCCGATGACATGGGTTCAATTCCTGGTAGTAGAATACGAATTTGTCTTGTTTTTTTTTTTTTAATAAGTCTAGGGCAAGATTTTTTTAATAAATTGTTACTATTTTTTTTTTTTTTTTTTTTCTTTTTTTTATCTTGTCTGTATTCGCCTACATGTTCGTAAGCATATATTGGTAAATTTAAGCCAAATTTAGCACGGTCAAACAGATTTATATCAAATTAATTTATTAAATTATGTACATTAGGACTCTTACGTTATTTTGGATGTCTATGGGAATATAGGCCTACACTTAACGATAACGTTGAGCAGGTCAGAGATTTGAAGCAAAAATATCTTCATGTATATAAAATTGGTATACACCTAATTGAGCTAATTGAAGACTCGGTTGAAACAAAATTAAGGATCGAATGCATTTTAGTGTCCAAAAGGCAAAATTATCGTCAACGATCTGTCGAGTTCTGCACCCTACGCATGCGCACATATCATTTTTGCTTACCTTCAGTGCAAGATCTGTACATCGTGGAAGATCGATACACAACAACTGTTATCATATGTTTTATTTCAATCGAATTGACAAGTGCCCTCAGTAGTCTAGTGGTTGCCCCCTGTCCCTGTCACTCCGATGACATGGGTTCAATTCCTGGTAGTAGAATACGAATTTGTCTTAATTTTTTTTTTTTAATAAGTCTAGGGCAAGATTTTTTAATAAATTGTTACTATTTTTTTTTTTTTTTTTTTTTTTTTTTTTATCTTGTCTGTATTCGCCTACATGTTCGTAAGCATATATTGGTAAATTTAAGCCAAATTTAGCACGGTCAAACAGATTTATATCAAATTAATTTATTAAATTATGTACATTAGGACTCTTACGTTATTTTGGATGTCTATGGGAATATAGGCCTACACTTAACGATAACGTTGAGCAGGTCAGAGATTTGAAGCAAAAATATCTTCAATGTATATAAAATTGGTATACACCTAATTGAGCTAATTGAAGACTCGGTTGAAACAAAATTAAGGATCGAATGCATTTTAGTGTCCAAAAGGCAAAATTATCGTCAACGATCTGTCGAGTTCTGCACCCTACGCATGCGCACATATCATTTTTGCTTACCTTCAGTGCAAGATCTGTACATCGTGGAAGATCGATACACAACAACTGTTATCATATGTTTTATTTCAATCGAATTGACAAGTGCCCTCAGTAGTCTAGTGGTTGCCCCCTGTCCCTGTCACTCCGATGACATGGGTTCAATTCCTGGTAGTAGAATTTTGTCTTAATTTTTTTTTTCTTTAATAAGTCTAGGGCAATATTTTTTTAATAAATTGTTACTATTTTTTTCTTTTTTTTTTCTTTTTTTTATCTTGTCTGTATTCGCCTACATGTTCGTAAGCATATATTGGTAAATTTAAGCCAAATTTAGCACGGTCAAACAGATTTATATCAAATTAATTTATTAAATTATGTACATTAGGACTCTTACGTTATTTTGGATGTCTATGGGAATATAGGCCTACACTTAACGATAACGTTGAGCAGGTCAGAGATTTGAAGCAAAAATATCTTCAATGTATATAAAATTGGTATACACCTAATTGAGCTAATTGAAGACTCGGTTGAAACAAAATTAAGGATCGAATGCATTTTAGTGTCCAAAAGGCAAAATTATCGTCAACGATCTGTCGAGTTCTGCACCCTACGCATGCGCACATATCATTTTTGCTTACCTTCAGTGCAAGATCTGTACATCGTGGAAGATCGATACACAACAACTGTTATCATATGTTTTATTTCAATCGAATTGACAAGTGCCCTCAGTAGTCTAGTGGTTGCCCCCTCTCCCTGTCACTCCGATGACATGGGTTCAATTCCTGGTAGTAGAATACGAATTTGTCTTAATTTTTTTTTCTTTAATAAGTCTAGGGCAAGATTTTTTTAATAAATTGTTACTATTTTTTTTTTTTTTTTTTTTTTTTTTTTTCTTGTCTGTATTCGCCTACATGTTCGTAAGCATATATTGGTAAATTTAAGCCAAATTTAGCACGGTCAAACAGATTTATATCAAATTAATTTATTAAATTATGTACATTAGGACTCTTACGTTATTTTGGATGTCTATGGGAATATAGGCCTACACTTAACGATAACGTTGAGCAGGTCAGAGATTTGAAGCAAAAATATCTTCAATGTATATAAAATTGGTATACACCTAATTGAGCTAATTGAAGACTCGGTTGAAACAAAATTAAGGATCGAATGCATTTTAGTGTCCAAAAGGCAAAATTATCGTCAACGATCTGTCGAGTTCTGCACCCTACGCATGCGCACATATCATTTTTGCTTACCTTCAGTGCAAGATCTGTACATCGTGGAAGATCGATACACAACAACTGTTATCATATGTTTTATTTCAATCGAATTGACAAGTGCCCTCAGTAGTCTAGTGGTTGCCCCTGTCCCTGTCACTCCGATGACATGGGTTCAATTCGTGGTAGTAGAATACGAATTTGTCTTATTTTTTTTTTCTTTAATAAGTCTAGGGCAAGATTTTTTTAATAAATTGTTACTATTTTTTTTTTTTTTTTTTTTTTTTTTTTTATCTTGTCTGTATTCGCCTACATGTTCGTAAGCATATATTGGTAAATTTAAGCCAAATTTAGCACGGTCAAACAGATTTATATCAAATTAATTTATTAAATTATGTACATTAGGACTCTTACGTTATTTTGGATGTCTATGGGAATATAGGCCTACACTTAACGATAACGTTGAGCAGGTCAGAGATTTGAAGCAAAAATATCTTCAATGTATATAAAATTGGTATACACCTAATTGAGCTAATTGAAGACTCGGTTGAAACAAAATTAAGGATCGAATGCATTTTAGTGACCAAAAAGGCAAAATTATCGTCAACGATCTGTCGAGTTCTGCACCCTACGCATGCGCACATATCATTTTTGCTTACCTTCAGTGCAAGATCTGTACATCGTGGAAGATCGATACACAACAACTGTTATCATATGTTTTATTTCAATCGAATTGACAAGTGCCCTCAGTAGTCTAGTGGTTGCCCCCTGTCCCTGTCACTCCGATGACATGGGTTCAATTCCTGGTAGTAGAATTTTGTCTTAATTTTTTTTTTCTTTAATAAGTCTAGGGCAAGATTTTTTAATAAATTGTTACTATTTTTTTTTTTTTTCTTTTTTTTTTTTTATCTTGTCTGTATTCGCCTACATGTTCGTAAGCATATATTGGTAAATTTAAGCCAAATTTAGCACGGTCAAACAGATTTATATCAAATTAATTTATTAAATTATGTACATTAGGACTCTTACGTTATTTTGGATGTGTCTATGGGAATATAGGCCTACACTTAACGATAACGTTGAGCAGGTCAGAGATTTGAAGCAAAAATATCTTCAATGTATATAAAATTGGTATACACCTAATTGAGCTAATTGAAGACTCGGTTGAAACAAAATTAAGGATCGAATGCATTTTAGTGTCCAAAAGGCAAAATTATCGTCAACGATCTGTCGAGTTCTGCACCCTACGCATGCGCACATATCATTTTTGCTTACCTTCAGTGCAAGATCTGTACATCGTGGAAGATCGATACACAACAACTGTTATCATATGTTTTATTTCAATCGAATTGACAAGTGCCCTCAGTAGTCTAGTGGTTGCCCCCTGTCCCTGTCACTCCGATGACATGGGTTCAATTCCTGGTAGTAGAATTTTGTCTTAATTTTTTTTTTTTAATAAGTCTAGGGCAAGATTTTTTAATAAATTGTTACTATTTTTTTTTTTTTTTATATTTTTTTTTATCTTGTCTGTATTCGCCTACATGTTCGTAAGCATATATTGGTAAATTTAAGCCAAATTTAGCACGGTCAAACAGATTTATATCAAATTAATTTATTAAATTATGTACATTAGGACTCTTACGTTATTTTGGATGTCTATGGGAATATAGGCCTACACTTAACGATAACGTTGAGCAGGTCAGAGATTTGAAGCAAAAATATCTTCAATGTATATAAAATTGGTATACACCTAATTGAGCTAATTGAAGACTCGGTTGAAACAAAATTAAGGATCGAATGCATTTTAGTGTCCAAAAGGCAAAATTATCGTCAACGATCTGTCGAGTTCTGCACCCTACGCATGCGCACATATCATTTTTGCTTACCTTCAGTGCAAGATCTGTACATCGTGGAAGATCGATACACAACAACTGTTATCATATGTTTTATTTCAATCGAATTGACAAGTGCCCTCAGTAGTCTAGTGGTTGCTCCCTGTCCCTGTCACTCCGATGACATGGGTTCAATTCCTGGTAGTAGAATTTGTCTTAATTTTTTTTTTCTTTAATAAGTCTAGGGCAAGATTTTTTAATAAATTGTTACTATTTTTTTTTTTTTTTTTCTTTTTTTTTTTTTATCTTGTCTGTATTCGCCTACATGTTCGTAAGCATATATTGGTAAATTTAAGCCAAATTTAGCACGGTCAAACAGATTTATATCAAATTAATTTATTAAATTATGTACATTAGGACTCTTACGTTATTTTGGATGTCTATGGGAATATAGGCCTACACTTAACGATAACGTTGAGCAGGTCAGAGATTTGAAGCAAAAATATCTTCAATGTATATAAAATTGGTATACACCTAATTGAGCTAATTGAAGACTCGGTTGAAACAAAATTAAGGATCGAATGCATTTTAGTGTCCAAAAGGCAAAATTATCGTCAACGATCTGTCGAGTTCTGCACCCTACGCATGCGCACATATCATTTTTTTGCTTACCTTCAGTGCAAGATCTGTACATCGTGGAAGATCGATACACAACAACTGTTATCATATGTTTTATTTCAATCGAATTGACAAGTGCCCTCAGTAGTCTAGTGGTTGCCCCCTGTCCCTGTCACTCCGATGACATGGGTTCAATTCCTGGTAGTAGAATACGAATTTGTCTTAATTTTTTTTTTTTTAATAAGTCTAGTGCAAGATTTTTTTAATAAATTGTTACTATTTTTTTTTTTTTTTTTTTTTTTTTTTTATCTTGTCTGTATTCGCCTACATGTTCGTAAGCATATATTGGTAAATTTAAGCCAAATTTAGCACGGTCAAACAGATTTATATCAAATTAATTTATTAAATTATGTACATTAGGACTCTTACGTTATTTTGGATGTCTATGGGAATATAGGCCTACACTTAACGATAACGTTGAGCAGGTCAGAGATTTGAAGCAAAAATATCTTCAATGTATATAAAATTGGTATACACCTAATTGAGCTAATTGAAGACTCGGTTGAAACAAAATTAAGGATCGAATGCATTTTAGTGTCCAAAAGGCAAAATTATCGTCAACGATCTGTCGAGTTCTGCACCCTACGCATGCGCACATATCATTTTTTTGCTTACCTTCAGTGCAAGATCTGTACATCGTGGAAGATCGATACACAACAACTGTTATCATATGTTTTATTTCAATCGAATTGACAAGTGCCCTCAGTAGTCTAGTGGTTGCCCCCTGTCCCTGTCACTCCGATGACATGGGTTCAATTCCTGGTAGTAGAATTTGTCTTAATTTTTTTTCTTTAATAAGTCTAGGGCAAGATTTTTTTTATAAATTGTTATTAATTTTTTTTCTTTTTTTTTCTTTTTTTTATCTTGTCTGTATTCGCCTACATGTTCGTAAGCATATATTGGTAAATTTAAGCCAAATTTAGCACGGTCAAACAGATTTATATCAAATTAATTTATTAAATTATGTACATTAGGACTCTTACGT
Source organism: Amphiura filiformis (assembly GCF_039555335.1). NCBI lineage: Eukaryota > Metazoa > Echinodermata > Ophiuroidea > Amphilepidida > Amphiuridae > Amphiura > Amphiura filiformis. The sequence continues at coordinate 51,537,262 of NC_092639.1, read as the reverse complement.
TATTTTGGATGTCTATGGGAATATAGGCCTACACTTAACGATAACGTTGAGCAGGTCAGAGATTTGAAGCAAAAATATCTTCAATGTATATAAAATTGGTATACACCTAATTGAGCTAATTGAAGACTCGGTTGAAACAAAATTAAGGATCGAATGCATTTTAGTGTCCAAAAGGCAAAATTATCGTCAACGATCTGTCGAGTTCTGCACCCTACGCATGCGCACATATCATTTTTGCTTACCTTCAGTGCAAGATCTGTACATCGTGGAAGATCGATACACAACAACTGTTATCATATGTTTTATTTCAATCGAATTGACAAGTGCCCTCAGTAGTCTAGTGGTTGCCCCCTGTCCCTGTCACTCCGATGACATGGGTTCAATTCCTGGTAGTAGAATTTTGTCTTAATTTTTTTTTTTCTTTAATAAGTCTACGGCAAGATTTTTTTAATAAATTGTTACTATTTTTTTTTTTTTTTTTTTTTTTTTTTATCTTGTCTGTATTCGCCTACATGTTCGTAAGCATATATTGGTAAATTTAAGCCAAATTTAGCACGGTCAAACAGATTTATATCAAATTAATTTATTAAATTATGTACATTAGGACTCTTACGTTATTTTGGATGTCTATGGGAATATAGGCCTACACTTAACGATAACGTTGAGCAGGTCAGAGATTTGAAGCAAAAATATCTTCAATGTATATAAAATTGGTATACACCTAATTGAGCTAATTGAAGACTCGGTTGAAACAAAATTAAGGATCGAATGCATTTTAGTGTCCAAAATCACAAAATTATCGTCAACGATCTGTCGAGTTCTGCACCCTACGCATGCGCACATATCATTTTTGCTTACCTTCAGTGCAAGATCTGTACATCGTGGAAGATCGATACACAACAACTGTTATCATATGTTTTATTTCAATCGAATTGACAAGTGCCCTCAGTAGTCTAGTGGTTGCCCCCTGTCCCTGTCACTCCGATGACATGGGTTCAATTCCTGGTAGTAGAATACGAATTTGTCTTAATTTTTTTTTTTCTTTAATAAGTCTAGGGCAAGATTTTTTAATAAATTGTTACTATTTTTTTTTTTCTTTTTTTTTTTTTTTTTTTATCTTGTCTGTATTCGCCTACATGTTCGTAAGCATATATTGGTAAATTTAAGCCAAATTTAGCACGGTCAAACAGATTTATATCAAATTAATTTATTAAATTATGTACATTAGGACTCTTACGTTATTTTGGATGTCTATGGTAATATAGGCCTACACTTAACGATAACGTTGAGCAGGTCAGAGATTTGAAGCAAAAATATCTTCAATGTATATAAAATTGGTATACACCTAATTGAGCTAATTGAAGACTCGGTTGAAACAAAATTAAGGATCGAATGCATTTTAGTGTACAAAAAGGCAAAATTATCGTCAACGATCTGTCGAGTTCTGCACCCTACGCATGCGCACATATCATTTTTTTGCTTACCTTCAGTGCAAGATCTGTACATCGTGGAAGATCGATACACAACAACTGTTATCATATGTTTTATTTCAATCGAATTGACAAGTGCCCTCAGTAGTCTAGTGGTTGCCCCCTGTCCCTGTCACTCCGATGACATGGGTTCAATTCCTGGTAGTAGAATACGAATTTGTCTTAATTTTTTTTTCTTTAATAAGTCTAGGGCAAGATTTTTTAATAAATTGTTACTATTTTTTTTTTTTTTTTTTTTTTTTTTATCTTGTCTGTATTCGCCTACATGTTCGTAAGCATATATTGGTAAATTTAAGCCAAATTTAGCACGGTCAAACAGATTTATATCAAATTAATTTATTAAATTATGTACATTAGGACTCTTACGTTATTTTGGATGTCTATGGGAATATAGGCCTACACTTAACGATAACGTTGAGCAGGTCAGAGATTTGAAGCAAAAATATCTTCAATGTATATAAAATTGGTATACACCTAATTGAGCTAATTGAAGACTCGGTTGAAACAAAATTAAGGATCGAATGCATTTTAGTGTCCAAAAGGCAAAATTATCGTCAACGATCTGCGAGTTCTGCACCCTACGCATGCGCACATATCATTTTTGCTTACCTTCAGTGCAAGATCTGTACATCGTGGAAGATCGATACACAACAACTGTTATCATATGTTTTATTTCAATCGAATTGACAAGTGCCCTCAGTAGTCTAGTGGTTGCCCCCTGTCCCTGTCACTCCGATGACATGGGTTCAATTCCTGGTAGTAGAATTTTGTCTTAATTTTTTTTTTTTCTTTAATAAGTCTAGGGCAAGATTTTTTAATAAATTGTTACTATTTTTTTTTTTTTTTTTTTTTTTTTTATCTTGTCTGTATTCGCCTACATGTTCGTAAGCATATATTGGTAAATTTAAGCCAAATTTAGCACGGTCAAACAGATTTATATCAAATTAATTTATTAAATTATGTACATTAGGACTCTTACGTTATTTTGGATGTCTATGGGAATATAGGCCTACACTTAACGATAACGTTGAGCAGGTCAGAGATTTGAAGCAAAAATATCTTCTATGTATATAAAATTGGTATACACCTAATTGAGCTAATTGAAGACTCGGTTGAAACAAAATTAAGGATCGAATGCATTTTAGTGTCCAAAAAGGCAAAATTATCGTCAACGATCTGTCGAGTTCTGCACCCTACGCATGCGCACATATCATTTTTGCTTACCTTCAGTGCAAGATCTGTACATCGTGGAAGATCGATACACAACAACTGTTATCATATGTTTTATTTCAATCGAATTGACAAGTGCCCTCAGTCGTCTAGTGGTTGCCCCCTGTCCCTGACACTCCGATGACATGGGTTCAATTCCTGGTAGTAGAATACGAATTTGTCTTAATTTTTTTTTTCTTTAATAAGTCTAGGGCAAGATTTTTTAAATAAATTGTTACTATTTTTTTTTATTTTTTTTTCTTTTTTTTATCTTGTCTGTATTCGCCTACATGTTCGTAAGCATATATTGGTAAATTTAAGCCAAATTTAGCACGGTCAAACAGATTTATATCAAATTAATTTATTAAATTATGTACATTAGGACTCTTACGTTATTTTGGATGTCTATGGGAATATAGGCCTACACTTAACGATAACGTTGAGCAGGTCAGAGATTTGAAGCAAAAATATCTTCAATGTATATAAAATTGGTATACACCTAATTGAGCTAATTGAAGACTCGGTTGAAACAAAATTAAGGATCGAATGCATTTTAGTGTCCAAAAGGCAAAATTATCGTCAACGATCTGTCGAGTTCTGCACCCTACGCATGCGCACATATCATTTTTGCTTACCTTCAGTGCAAGATCTGTACATCGTGGAAGATCGATACACAACAACTGTTATCATATGTTTTATTTCAATCGAATTGACAAGTGCCCTCAGTAGTCTAGTGGTTGCCCCCTGTCCCTGTCACTCCGATGACATGGGTTCAATTCCTGGTAGTAGAATACGAATTTGTCTTAATTTTTTTTTCTTTAATAAGTCTAGGGCAAGATTTTTTAATAAATTGTTACTTTTTTTCTTTTTTTTTTTTTTTTTATCTTGTCTGTATTCGCCTACATGTTCGTAAGCATATATTGGTAAATTTAAGCCAAATTTAGCACGGTCAAACAGATTTATATCAAATTAATTTATTAAATTATGTACATTAGGACTCTTACGTTATTTTGGATGTCTATGGGAATATAGGCCTACACTTAACGATAACGTTGAGCAGGTCAGAGATTTGAAGCAAAAATATCTTCAATGTATATAAAATTGGTATACACCTAATTGAGCTAATTGAAGACTCGGTTGAAACAAAATTAAGGATCGAATGCATTTTAGTGTCCAAAAGGCAAAATTATCGTCAACGATCTGTCGAGTTCTGCACCCTACGCATGCGCACATATCATTTTTGCTTACCTTCAGTGCAAGATCTGTACATCGTGGAAGATCGATACACAACAACTGTTATCATATGTTTTATTTCAATCGAATTGACAAGTGCCCTCAGTAGTCTAGTGGTTGCCCCTTGTCCCTGTCACTCCGATGACATGGGTTCAATTCCTGGTAGTAGAATACGAATTTGTCTTAATTTTTTTTTTCTTTAATAAGTCTAGGGCAAGATTTTTTAATAAATTGTTACTATTTTTTTTTTTTTTTTTTTTTTTTTATCTTGTCTGTATTCGCCTACATGTTCGTAAGCATATATTGGTAAATTTAAGCCAAATTTAGCACGGTCAAACAGATTTATATCAAATTAATTTATTAAATTATGTACATTAGGACTCTTACGTTATTTTGGATGTCTATGGGAATATAGGCCTACACTTAACGATAACGTTGAGCAGGTCAGAGATTTGAAGCAAAAATATCTTCAATGTATATAAAATTGGTATACACCTAATTGAGCTAATTGAAGACTCGGTTGAAACAAAATTAAGGATCGAATGCATTTTAGTGTCCAAAAGGCAAAATTATCGTCAACGATCTGTCGAGTTCTGCACCCTACGCATGCGCACATATCATTTTTGCTTACCTTCAGTGCAAGATCTGTACATCGTGGAAGATCGATACACAACAACTGTTATCATATGTTTTATTTCAATCGAATTGACAAGTGCCCTCAGTAGTCTAGTGGTTGCCCCCTGTCCCTGTCACTCCGATGACATGGGTTCAATTCCTGGTAGTAGAATACGAATTTGTCTTAATTTTTTTTTCTTTAATAAGTCTAGGGCAAGATTTTTTAAATAAATTGTTACTATTTTTTTTTCTTTTTTTTTCTTTTTTTTTTTTATCTTGTCTGTATTCGCCTACATGTTCGTAAGCATATATTGGTAAATTTAAGCCAAATTTAGCACGGTCAAACAGATTTATATCAAATTAATTTATTAAATTATGTACATTAGGACTCTTACGTTATTTTGGATGTCTATGGGAATATAGGCCTACACTTAACGATAACGTTGAGCAGGTCAGAGATTTGAAGCAAAAATATCTTCAATGTATATAAAATTGGTATACACCTAATTGAGCTAATTGAAGACTCGGTTGAAACAAAATTAAGGATCGAATGCATTTTAGTGTCCAACAAGGCAAAATTATCGTCAACGATCTGTCGAGTTCTGCACCCTACGCATGCGCACATATCATTTTTGCTTACCTTCAGTGCAAGATCTGTACATCGTGGAAGATCGATACACAACAACTGTTATCATATGTTTTATTTCAATCGAATTGACAAGTGCCCTCAGTAGTCTAGTGGTTGCCCCCTGTCCCTGTCACTCCGATGACATGGGTTCAATTCCTGGTAGTAGAATACGAATTTGTCTTAATTTTTTTTTTTTTTAATAAGTCTAGGGCAAGATTTTTTTAATAAATTGTTACTATTTTTTTTTTTTTTTTTTTTTTTTTTTTATCTTGTCTGTATTCGCCTACATGTTCGTAAGCATATATTGGTAAATTTAAGCCAAATTTAGCACGGTCAAACAGATTTATATCAAATTAATTTATTAAATTATGTACATTAGGACTCTTACGTTATTTTGGATGTCTATGGGAATATAGGCCTACACTTAACGATAACGTTGAGCAGGTCAGAGATTTGAAGCAAAAATATCTTCAATGTATATAAAATTGGTATACACCTAATTGAGCTAATTGAAGACTCGGTTGAAACAAAATTAAGGATCGAATGCATTTTAGTGTCCAAAAGGCAAAATTATCGTCAACGATCTGTCGAGTTCTGCACCCTACGCATGCGCACATATCATTTTTGCTTACCTTCAGTGCAAGATCTGTACATCGTGGAAGATCGATACACAACAACTGTTATCATATGTTTTATTTCAATCGAATTGACAAGTGCCCTCAGTAGTCTAGTGGTTGCCCTCTGTCACTCCGATGACATGGGTTCAATTCCTGGTAGTAGAATACGAATTTGTCTTAATTTTTTTTCTTTAATAAGTCTAGGGCAAGATTTTTTAATAAATTGTTACTATTTTTTTTTCTTTTTTTTTTTTTTTTTATCTTGTCTGTATTCGCCTACATGTTCGTAAGCATATATTGGTAAATTTAAGCCAAATTTAGCACGGTCAAACAGATTTATATCAAATTAATTTATTAAATTATGTACATTAGGACTCTTACGTTATTTTGGATGTCTATGGAATATAGGCCGACACTTAACGATAACGTTGAGCAGGTCAGAGATTTGAAGCAAAAATATCTTCAATGTATATAAAATTGGTATACACCTAATTGAGCTAATTGAAGACTCGGTTGAAACAAAATTAAGGATCGAATGCATTTTAGTGTCCAAAAGGCAAAATTATCGTCAACGATCTGTCGAGTTCTGCACCCTACGCATGCGCACATATCATTTTTGCTTACCTTCAGTGCAAGATCTGTACATCGTGGAAGATCGATACACAACAACTGTTATCATATGTTTTATTTCAATCGAATTGACAAGTGCCCTCAGTAGTCTAGTGGTTGCCCCCTGTCCCTGTCACTCCGATGACATGGGTTCAATTCCTGTAGTAGTAGAATACGAATTTGTCTTAATTTTTTTTTTTTTTAATAAGTCTAGGGCAAGATTTTTTTAATAAATTGTTACTATTTTTTTTTTTTTTTTTTTCTTTTTTTTTATCTTGTCTGTATTCGCCTACATGTTCGTAAGCATATATTGGTAAATTTAAGCCAAATTTAGCACGGTCAAACAGATTTATATCAAATTAATTTATTAAATTATGTACATTAGGACTCTTACGTTATTTTGGATGTCTATGGGAATATAGGCCTACACTTAACGATAACGTTGAGCAGGTCAGAGATTTGAAGCAAAAATATCTTCAATGTATATAAAATTGGTATACACCTAATTGAGCTAATTGAAGACTCGGTTGAAACAAAATTAAGGATCGAATGCATTTTAGTGTCCAAAAGGCAAAATTATCGTCAACGATCTGTCGAGTTCTGCACCCTACGCATGCGCACATATCATTTTTGCTTACCTTCAGTGCAAGATCTGTACATCGTGGAAGATCGATACACAACAACTGTTATCATATGTTTTATTTCAATCGAATTGACAAGTGCCCTCAGTAGTCTAGTGGTTGCCCCTGTCCCTGTCACTCCGATGACATGGGTTCAATTCCTGGTAGTAGAATACGAATTTGTCTTAATTTTTTTTTTCTTTAATAAGTCTAGGGCAAGATTTTTTTAATAAATTGTTACTATTTTTTTTTTTTTTTTTTTTTTTTATCTTGTCTGTATTCGCCTACATGTTCGTAAGCATATATTGGTAAATTTAAGCCAAATTTAGCACGGTCAAACAGATTTATATCAAATTAATTTATTAAATTATGTACATTAGGACTCTTACGTTATTTTGGATGTCTATGGGAATATAGGCCTACACTTAACGATAACGTTGAGCAGGTCAGAGATTTGAAGCAAAAATATCTTCAATGTATATAAAATTGGTATACACCTAATTGAGCTAATTGAAGACTCGGTTGAAACAAAATTAAGGATCGAATGCATTTTAGTGTCCAAAAGGCAAAATTATCGTCAACGATCTGTCGAGTTCTGCACCCTACGCATGCGCACATATCATTTTTGCTTACCTTCAGTGCAAGATCTGTACATCGTGGAAGATCGATACACAACAACTGTTATCATATGTTTTATTTCAATCGAATTGACAAGTGCCCTCAGTAGTCTAGTGGTTGCCCCCTGTCCCTGTCACTCCGATGACATGGGTTCAATTCCTGGTAGTAGAATACGAATTTGTCTTAATTTTTTTTCTTTAATAAGTCTAGGGCAAGATTTTTTAATAAATTGTTACTATTTTTTTTTTTTTTTTTTTTTTTTTTTATCTTGTCTGTATTCGCCTACATGTTCGTAAGCATATATTGGTAAATTTAAGCCAAATTTAGCACGGTCAAACAGATTTATATCAAATTAATTTATTAAATTATGTACATTAGGACTCTTACGTTATTTTGGATGTCTATGGGAATATAGGCCTACACTTAACGATATCGTTGAGCAGGTCAGAGATTTGAAGCAAAAATATCTTCAATGTATATAAAATTGGTATACACCTAATTGAGCTAATTGAAGACTCGGTTGAAACATATTTATTTTTTGATTTCATTTTAATGTCTTTTTTTTTTTTTTAATGATACGGCGACGATCTGTCGAGTTCTGCACCCTACGCATGCGCACATATCATTTTTGCTTACCTTCAGTGCAAGATCTGTACATCGTGGAAGATCGATACACAACAACTGTTATCATATGTTTTATTTCAATCGAATTGACAAGTGCCCTCAGTAGTCTAGTGGTTGCCCCTGTCCCTGTCACTCCGATGACATGGGTTCAATTCCTGGTAGTAGAATACGAATTTGTCTTAATTTTTTTTTCTTTAATAAGTCTAGGGCAATTTTTTTTTAATAAATTGTTTTTTTTTTTTTTTTTTTTTTTTTTTTATCTTGTCTGTATTCGCCTACATGTTCGTAAGCATATATTGGTAAATTTAAGCCAAATTTAGCACGGTCAAACAGATTTATATCAAATTAATTTATTAAATTATGTACATTAGGACTCTTACGTTATTTTGGATGTCTATGGGAATATAGGCCTACACTTAACGATAACGTTGAGCAGGTCAGAGATTTGAAGCAAAAATATCTTCAATGTATATACAATTGGTATACACCTAATTGAGCTAATTGAAGACTCGGTTGAAACAAAATTAAGGATCGAATGCATTTTAGTGTCCAAAAAGGCAAAATTATCGTCAACGATCTGTCGAGTTCTGCACCCTACGCATGCGCACATATCATTTTTGCTTACCTTCAGTGCAAGATCTGTACATCGTGGAAGATCGATACACAACAACTGTTATCATATGTTTTATTTCAATCGAATTGACAAGTGCCCTCAGTAGTCTGGTGGTTGCCCCCTGTCCCTGTCACTCCGATGACATGGGTTCAATTCCTGGTAGTAGAATACGAATTTGTCTTAATTTTTTTTTTTTAATAAGTCTAGGGCAAGATTTTTTAATAAATTGTTACTATTTTTTTTTTTTTTTTTTTTTTTTTTTTATCTTGTCTGTATTCGCCTACATGTTCGTAAGCATATATTGGTAAATTTAAGCCAAATTTAGCACGGTCAAACAGATTTATATCAAATTAATTTATTAAATTATGTACATTAGGACTCTTACGTTATTTTGGATATCTATGGGAATATAGGCCTACACTTAACGATAACGTTGAGCAGGTCAGAGATTTGAAGCAAAAATATCTTCAATGTATATAAAATTGGTATACACCTAATTGAGCTAATTGAAGACTCGGTTGAAACAAAATTAAGGATCGAATGCATTTTAGTGTCCAAAAGGCAAAATTATCGTCAACGATCTGTCGAGTTCTGCACCCTACGCATGCGCACATATCATTTTTGCTTACCTTCAGTGCAAGATCTGTACATCGTGGAAGATCGATACACAACAACTGTTATCATATGTTTTATTTCAATCGAATTGACAAGTGCCCTCAGTAGTCTAGTGGTTGCCCCTGTCCCTGTCACTCCGATGACATGGGTTCAATTCCTGGTAGTAGAATACGAATTTGTCTTAATTTTTTTTTCTTTAATAAGTCTAGGGCAAGATTTTTTTAATAAATTGTTACTATTTTTTTTATTTTTTTTTTTTTTTTTTTTTTTTTTTTTTTTTTTTTTTTTTCTTGTCTGTATTCGCCTACATGTTCGTAAGCATATATTGGTAAATTTAAGCCAAATTTAGCACGGTCAAACAGATTTATATCAAATTAATTTATTAAATTATGTACATTAGGACTCTTACGTTATTTTGGATGTCTATGGGAATATAGGCCTACACTTAACGATAACGTTGAGCAGGTCAGAGATTTGAAGCAAAAATATCTTCAATGTATATAAAATTGGTATACACCTAATTGAGCTAATTGAAGACTCGGTTGAAACAAAATTAAGGATCGAATGCATTTTAGTGTCCAAAAGGCAAAATTATCGTCAACGATCTGTCGAGTTCTGCACCCTACGCATGCGCACATATCATTTTTGCTTACCTTCAGTGCAAGATCTGTACATCGTGGAAGATCGATACACAACAACTGTTATCATATGTTTTATTTCAATCGAATTGACAAGTGCCCTCAGTAGTCTAGTGGTTGCCCCTGTCCCTGTCACTCCGATGACATGGGTTCAATTCCTGGTAGTAGAATACGAATTTGTCTTAATTTTTTTTTTTTCTTTAATAAGTCTAGGGCAAGATTTTTTAATAAATTGTTACTATTTTTTTTTATTTTTTTTTTTTTTTTTATCTTGTCTGTATTCGCCTACATGTTCGTAAGCATATATTGGTAAATTTAAGCCAAATTTAGCACGGTCAAACAGATTTATATCAAATTAATTTATTAAATTATGTACATTAGGACTCTTACGTTATTTTGGATGTCTATGGGAATATAGGCCTACACTTAACGATAACGTTGAGCAGGTCAGAGATTTGAAGCAAAAATATCTTCAATGTATATAAAATTGGTATACACCTAATTGAGCTAATTGAAGACTCGGTTGAAACAAAATTAAGGATCGAATGCATTTTAGTGTCCAAAAGGCAAAATTATCGTCAACGATCTGTCGAGTTCTGCACCCTACGCATGCGCACATATCATTTTTGCTTACCTTCAGTGCAAGATCTGTACATCGTGGAAGATCGATACACAACAACTGTTAACATATGTTTTATTTCAATCGAATTGACAAGTGCCCTCAGTAGTCTAGTGGTTGCCCCCTGTCCCTGTCACTCCGATGACATGGGTTCAATTCCTGGTAGTAGAATACGAATTTGTCTTAATTTTTTTTTTTTCTTTAATAAGTCTAGGGCAAGATTTTTTAATAAATTGTTACTATTTTTTTTTTTTTTTTTCTTTTTTTTTTTTTTTTTTTTATCTTGTCTGTATTCGCCTACATGTTCGTAAGCATATATTGGTAAATTTAAGCCAAATTTAGCACGGTCAAACAGATTTATATCAAATTAATTTATTAAATTATGTACATTAGGACTCTTACGTTATTTTGGATGTCTATGGGAATATAGGCCTACACTTAACGATAACGTTGAGCAGGTCAGAGATTTGAAGCAAAAATATCTTCAATGTATATAAAATTGGTATACACCTAATTGAGCTAATTGAAGACTCGGTTGAAACAAAATTAAGGATCGAATGCATTTTAGTGTTCAAAAAGGCAAAATTATCGTCAACGATCTGTCGAGTTCTGCACCCTACGCATGCGCACATATCATTTTTGCTTACCTTCGATAAAGGTGCGATGATGGTTATTTAGCGCGTTAGCGCTGCTCACTAGCAAAATTGCAAATTGCGCGGTATTTGCAATTTGCTGCTTTTTCCACGTTAATAGCGCTAATATCGCCGATAGCGTGATAATAGCAAACCTCTGCTATTTCGTGCTAATTGTGGTGAACCAATTGCGCGCTATTACCAAAAGTGCTAAAACTGTTCTCGGCAAGGTAAGTGATATTAGCGCTAATATCGTTAATAGCGGTCATTAGCGTAATGCGTGCTATTAGCGCTATTAGCGCGAGTCGTGCTATTTTCATCACTAACGCTATTAGCACTCATTAGCATATCACTTGCAAAAGTTCTAAAAATGCTCTCAATCGCGCAAGGTGTGCTATTAGCGCTATTAGCGCTAATAGCACTAATTTGCGTGAGATGCGCTATTAGCGCTAATAGCGTAAGGCGTGCTATTAGCGCTATTAGCGCAAATACCGACAGGTATGCTAATAACGATATTACAACTTATTGTATTATGTGCCAAATTGTTCATTTTCTGCGAATGGTAGACGCCATTAGCGCTAATAGCGCTAATAGCACTCATTAGCGCGAGGTTCGCTATTAGCGCTAATAGCGTAAAGTGTGCTACTAGCGCTATTAACGCTAATAGCGTAGTGTGTGCTAATAGCGATATTAGCGCTCATTAGTGTATCGTTTGCAAATTTTAAAATTGATCATTTTCTACGGATGGTAAGTGCTATTAGCGCTATTAGCGCTAATAGCGCTAATAGCACTCATTAGCGTCAGATGTGCTATTAGCGCTAATAGCGTAAGGCGTGCTATTAGCGCTATTAGCGCTAATACCGACAGGTATGCTAATAACGATATTATAAATCATTGTATTATGTGCCAAATTGTTCATTTTCTGCAAATGGTAGGCGCTATTAGCGCTAATAGCACTAATAGCACTCATTAGCGCGAGGTGCGCTTTTAGCGCTAATAGCGTAGGTGTGCTACTAGCGCTATTAGCGCTAATAGCGTAGTGTGTGCTAATACCGATATTAGCGCTCATTAGTGTATCGTTTGCAAATTTTAAAATTGACCATTTTCTACGGATGGTAGGTGCTATTAGCGCTATTAGCGCTAATAGCGCTAATAGCACTCATTAGCGTGAGATGTGCTATTAGCGCTAATAGCGTAAGGCGTGCTATTAGCGCTAATACCGACAGGTATGCTAATAACGATATTATAAATCATTGTATTATGTGCCAAATTGTTCAATTTCTGCAAATGGTAGGCGCTATTAGCGCTAATAGCACTAATAGCACTCATTAGCACGAGGTGCGCTTTTAGCGCTAATAGCGTAAGGTGTGCTACTAGCGCTATTAGCGCTAATAGCGTAGTTTGTGCTAATACCGATATTAGCGCTCATTAGTGTATCGTTTGCTAATTTTAAAATTGACCATTTTCTACGGATGGTAGGTGCTATTAGCGGTGACTCCCATACGACAACTAAACACTCCAAATGAGTTCCAATATAAAAGGGCCCCGCAGGGCAACAAAGCTAGTGTGACCGCTGTCCCCACCATCAACAAAAAACATCAAGGCCGCAGGGCCGACAGGCCCGAGGCCGGAGACTCCCATACGACAACTAAACACTCCAAGTGAGTTCAAATATAAAAGGGCCCCGCAGGGCAAGAAACTTAGTATGACCGCTGTCCCCACCATCAGCAACAAACATCAAGGCCGCAGGGCCGGCAGGCCCGATGCCGGTGACTCCCATACGACAACTAAACACTCCAAGTGAGTTCCAATGTAAAAGGGCCCCGCAGGGCAACAAAGCTAGTGTGACCGCTGTCCCCACCATCAACAACAAACATCAAGGCCGCAGGGCCGGCAGGCCTGAGGCCGGTGACTCCCATACGACAACTAAACACTCCATGTGAGTTCCAATATAAAAGGGCCCCGCAGGCCAACAAAGCTAGTGAGACCTCTGTCCCCACCATCAACAAAAAACATCAAGGCCGCAGGGCCGGCAGGCCCGAGGCCGGAAGCTCCCATACGACAACTAAACACTCCAAGTGAGTTCAAATATGAAAGGGCCCCGCAACGCAAAAACTTAGTGTGACCGCTGTCCCCACCATCATCAACAAACATCAAGGCCGCAGGGCCGGCAGGCCTGAGGCCGGTGACTCCCATACGACAACTAAACACTCCAAGTGAGTTCCAATATAAAAGGGCCCGCAGGGCAAGAAAGCTAGTGTTACCGCTGTCCCCACCATCATCGAAAATATTAAGGCCGCAGGGCCGGCAGGCCTGAGGCCGGAGACTCCCATACGACAACTTAACACTCCAAGTGAGTTCCAATATAAAGGGGCCACGCAGGGCAACAAGGCTTGTGTGACCACTGTCCCCACCATCAACAAAAAACATCAAGGCCGCAGGGCCGGCAGGCCTGAGGCCGGAGACTCCCATACGACAACTAAACACTCCCAAGTGAGTTCCAATATAAATGGGCCCCTCTGTAATGATACAAAGCTAGTGAGACCTCTGTACCCACCATCAACAAAAAACATCAAGGCCTCAGGGCTGGCAGGCCAGAGGCCGGAGACTCCCATACGACAACTAAACACTCCAAGTGAGTTCAAATATAAAAGGGCCCCGCAAGCAGGGCAAGAAACTTAGTATGACCGCTGTCCCCGCCATCAGCAACAAACATCAAGGCCGCAGGGCCGGCAGGCCCGAGGCCGGTGACTCCCATACGACAACTAAACACTCCATGTGAGTTCCAATATAAAAGGGCCCCGCAGGCCAAGAAAGCTAGTGAGACCTCTGTCCCCACCATCAACAAAAAAAAACATCAAGGCCGCAGGGCCGGCAGGCCTGAGGCCGGAAGCTCCCATACGACAACTAAACACTCCAAGTGAGTTCAAATATGAAAGGGCCCCGCAGGGCAAAAACTTAGTGTGACCGCTGTCCCCACCATCATCAACAAACATCAAGGCCGCAGGGCCGGCAGGCCCGAAGCCGGTGACTCCCATACGACAACTAAACACTCCAAGTGAGTTCCAATATAAAAGGGCCCTGCAGGGCAAGAAAGCTAGTGTTACCGCTGTCCCCACCATCATCGAAAATATTAGGGCCGCAGGGCCGGCAGGCCGGCAGGCCTGAGGCCGGAGACTCCCATACGACAACTTCCCAGCAAACACAAAAACGTTTTAAAACGTTTTAAATAAGTTATATTTTGGCTTTTGGTTTAGGTAAAAACGTTTTAATAACATTAAAATGTCGGGTTATATAAAGGTCATGATAACGTTTTAAAACGTTTTGTATGAATACACACTACAACAGTATTCTTAAATGTTTTCAAAAAATGTTATTGTAAACTATTTTTGCAAACATTTTTGCCAAATATTGTGTCAATACTTAAATAACATTATGTTAAAATATTTGAACCCAGCAAACACAGAAATGTTCTTAAAATGTTTTTTCAAAACCTTTTAATAACATTTAAATGTCGGGTTATATACAGGTCAAGAAAACGTTTTTAAAACGTTATTGAAAATATTTTGGGCAAACATTTTCCGCAAAATATTTTTGCAACCCGAAAATAACATTCTGTTTAGAATGTTTTGTATCAAGTTTTCAAGAATGTTTTTGGAATGTTATTAAAACGTTTTTATACCTTTTATATAACCCGACATTTAAACGTTTTTTGTTTGTTGAGCAGTAGATTATCAAAAAATGTTTTTTAAGTTTATGAAAACATTTTATACTCTTAATATACCCTTTATATAACCCGACATTTAAACGTTTTCTGACAACCTTTTATAACCTTTTGCGAATGATGTCGAAAACGTTTTGTGTTTGCTGGGTTAACACTCCAAGTGAGTTCCAATATAAAGGGGCCACACAGGGCAACAAGGCTTGTGTGACCACTGTCCCCACCATCAACAAAAAACATCAAGGCCGCAGGGCCGGCAGGCCTGAGGCCGGAGACTCCCATACGACAACTAAACACTCCAAGTGAGTTCCAATATAAATGGGCCCCGCAGGCCAACAAAGCTAGTGAGACCTCTGTACCCACCATCAACAAAAAACATCAAGGCCTCAGGGCTGGCAGGCCAGAGGCCGGAGACTCCCATACGACAACTAAACACTCCAAGTGAGTTCAAATATAAAAGGGCCCCGCAGGGCAAGAAACTTAGTATGACCGCTGTCCCCGCCATCAGCAACAAACATCAAGGCCGCAGGGCCGGCAGGCCTGAGGCCGGTGACTCCATACGACAACTAAACACTCCAAGTGAGTTCCAATATAAAAGGGCCCTGCAGGGCAACAAAGCTAGTGTGACCGCTGTCCCCACCATCAACAGCAAACATCAAGGCCGCAGCCCCCAAGCCCGGCCGGTGACTCCCATACGACAACTAAACACTCCAAGTGAGTTCCAATATAAAAGGGCCCCCTGCAAATCAGGGCAAGAAAGCTAGTGAGACCTCTGTCCCCACCATCAACAAAAACATCAAGGCCGCAGGGCCGGCACGCCTGAGGCCGGTGACTCCCATACGACAACTAAACACTCCAAGTGAGTTCAAATATAAAAGGCCCGTAGGGCAAAAAACTTAGTGTGACCGCTGTCCCCACCATCAGCAACAAACATCAAGGCCGCAGGGCCGGCAGGCGCGAGGCCGGTGACTCCCATACGACAACTAAACACTCCAAGTGAGTTCCAATATAAAAGGGCCCCGCAGGCCAAGAAAGCTAGTGAGACCTCTGTCCCCACCATCAACAAAAAAACATCAAGGCCGCAGGGCCGGCAGGCCCGAGGCCGGAGACTCCCATACGACAACTAAACACTCCAAGTGAGTTCAAATATAAAAAGGGCCCCGCAAATGCAGGGCAAAAAACTTAGTGTGACCGCTGTCCCCACCATCATCAAAAAACATCAAGGCCGCAGGGCCGGCAGGCCCGAGGCCGGTGACTCCCATACGACAACTAAACACTCCAAGTGAGTTCCAATATAAAAGGGCCCCGCAGGGCAAGAAAGCTAGTGTTACCGCTGTCCCCACCATCAACAAAAATATTAGGGCCCCAGGGCCGGCAGGCCTGAGGCCAGAGACTCCCATACGACAACTTAACACTCCAAGTGAGTTCCAATATAAAGGGGCCACGCAGGGCAACAAGGCTTGTGTGACCACTGTCCCCACCATCAACAAAAACATCAAGGCCGCAGGGCCGGCAGGCCTGAGGCCGGAGACTCCCATACGACAACTAAACACTCCCAAGTGAGTTCCAATATAAATGGGCCCCGCAGGGCAGGAAAGCTAGTGTGACCGCTGTCCCCACCATCAACAAAAAAGATCAAGGCCGCAGGGCTGGCAGGCCTGAGGCCGGAGACTCCCATACGACAACTAAACACTCCAAGTGAGTTCAAATATAAAAGGGCCCCTGCAGGGCAAGAAACTTAGTGTGACCGCTGTCCCCACCATCAGCAAAAAACATCAAGGCCGCAGGGCCGGCAGGCCCGAGGCCGGTGACACCCAAACGACGACCAAACACGCCAAGCGAGGTCCAGTATAAAAGGGCCCCGCAGGGCAACAAAGCTAGTGTGACCGCTGTCCCCACCATCAACAAAAACATCAAGGCCGCAGGGCCGGCAGGCCTGAGGCCAGAGACTCCATACGACAACTAAACACTCCAAGTGAGTTCAAATATAAAAGGGCCCCGCAGGGCAAGAAACTTAGTATGACCGCTGTCCCCGCCATCAGCAACAAACATCAAGGCCGCAGGGCCGGCAGGCCCGAGGCCGGTGACTCCCATACGACAACTAAACACTCCAAGTGAGTTCAAATATAAAAGGGCCCCGCAGGGCAAGAAACTTAGTATGACCGCTGTCCCCACCATCAGCAAAAACCATCAAGGCCGCATATGACGTGCTATTAATTGCTATTAGCGCTAATAGCACGCTTTCCCTAGACTTAGGACCTTTTTAGATTTAGCACAATTGCATATGACGTGCAATTAATTGCTATTAGCTCTAATAGCACGCTTTCCCCAGACTTAAATTTTTTTCAGATTTCGCACAATTGCATATGACGTGCTAATAATTGCTGTTAGCACTAATAGCGCTAATAGCACGCTTTCCCTAGACTTAGCACAATTCCCTAGCACAATTGCATATGACGTGCTATTATTTGCTATTAGCGCTAATAGCGCTATTAGCACACTGTCCCTTGACTAAGAATCTTTTTACATTTAGCACAATTGCATATGACGTGCTATTATTTGCTATTAGCGCTATTAGCGCGAATAGCACGCTTTTCCTAGACTTAGAGTCTTTTTAGATTAGCACAATTGCATATGACGTGCTATTATTTGCTATTAGCGCTAATAGCACGCTTTCCCTAGACTTACAAACTTTTTAGATTTAGCACAATTGCATATTACGTGCTATTAATTGCTATTAGCGCTAATAGCGCTATTAGCGCTAATAGCACGCTTTCCCTGACTTAGAATCTTTTAGATTTAGCACAATTGCATATGACGTGCTATTATTTGCTATTAGCGCTAATAGCGCTATTAGCGCTAATAGCACGCTTTCCCTAGACTTAGAATAGTTTTACATTTAGCACAATTGCATATGACGTGATATTAATTGCTATTAGCGCTAATAGCGCTATTAGCGCTAATAGCACGCTTTCCCTAGACTTAGAATCTTTTTACATTTAGCACAATTGCATATGACGTGCTATTAGCGCTAATAGCGCTATTAGCGCTAATAGCACGCTTTCCCTAGACTTACAAACTTTTTAGATTTAGCACAATTGCATATGACGTGCTATTATTTGCTATTAGCGCTAATAGCGCTATTAGCGCTAATAGCACGCTTTCCCTAGACTTAGAATCGTTTTACATTTAGCACAATTGCATATGACGTGCTATTAATTGCTATTAGCGCTAATAGCGCTATTAGCGCTAATAGCACGCTTTCCCTAACCTTAGAATCTTTTTACATTTAGCACAATTGCACATGACGTGCTATTATTTGCTATTAGCGCTAATAGCGCTATTAGCGCTAATAGCACGCTTTCCTTAGACTTTTTAGATTGAGCACAATTGCATATGACGTGCTATTATTTGCTATTAGAGCTAATAGCGCTATTAGCGCTAATAGCACGCTTTCCATAGACTTACAAACTTTTTAGATTTAGCACAATTGCATATTACGTGCTATTAATTGCTATTAGCGCTAATAGCGCTATTAGCGCTAATAGCACGCTTTCCCTAGACTAAGAATCTTTTTACATTTAGCACAATTGCATATGACGTGCTATTATTTGCTATTATCGCTAATAGCCCTATTAGCGCTAATAGCACGCTTTCCTAGACTTAGAATCTTTTTAGATTTAGCACAATTGCATATGACGTGCTATTAATTGCTATTAGCGCTAATAGCGCTATTAGCGCCAATAGCACGCTTTCCCTAGACTTACAAACTTTTTAGATTTAGCACAATTGCATATTACGTGCTATTAATTGCTATTAGCGCTAATATCGCTATTAGCGCTAATAGCACGCTTTCCTAGACTTAGAATCTTTTTAGATTTAGCACAATTGCATATGACGTGCTATTATTTGCTATTAGCGCTAATAGCGCTATTAGCGCTAATAGCACGCTTTCCTTAGACTTACAGATTTAGCACAATTGCATATGACGTGCATATTATTGCTATTAATAGTGCTATTAGCGCTAATAGCACGCTTTCCCTAGACTTACAAACTTTTTAGATTTAGCACAATTGCATATTACGTGCTATTAATTGCTAATAGCACGCTTTCCCTAGACTTGGAATCTTTTTACATTTAGCACAATTGCATATGACGTGCTATTATTTGCTATTATCGCTAATAGCCCTATTAGCGCTAATAGCACGCTTTCCCTAGACTTAGAATCTTTTTAGATTTAGCACAATTGCATATGACGTGCTATTAATTGCTATTAGCGCTAATAGCGCTATTAGCGCTAATAGCACGCTTTCCCTAGACTTACAAACTTTTTAGATTTAGCACAATTGCATATTACGTGCTATTAATTGCTATTAGCGCTAATAGCGCTATTAGCGCTAATAGCACGCTTTCCCTAGACTTAGAATCTTTTTAGATTTAGCACAATTGCATATGACGTGCTATTATTTGCTATTAGCGCTAATAGCGTTATTAGCGCTAATAGCACGCTTTCCCTAGACTTAGAATCTTTTTAGATTTAGCACAATTGCATATGTCGTGCTATTATTTGCTATTAGCGCTAATAGCGCTATTAGCGCTAATAGCACGCTTTCCCTAGACTTAGAATCTTTTTAGATTTAGCACAATTGCATATGACGTGCTATTATTTGCTATTAGCGCTAATAGCGCTAATAGCACGCTTTCCCTAGACTTAGAATCTTTTTAGATTTAGCACAATTGCATATGACGTGCTATTATTTGCTATTAGCGCTAATAGCGCTATTAGCGCTAATAGCACGCTTTCCCTAGACTTAGAATCTTTTTAGATTTAGCACAATTGCATATGACGTGCTATTATTTGCTATTAGCGCTAATGGCGCTATTAGCGCTAATAGCACGCTTTCCCTAGACTTAGAATCTTTTTAGATTTAGCACAATTGCATATGACGTGCTATTATTTGCTATTAGCGCTAATAGCGCTATTAGCGCTAATAGCACGCTTTCCCTAGACTTAGAATCTTTTTAGATTTAGCACAATTGCATATGAAGTGCTATTATTTGCTATTAGCGCTAATAGCGCTATTAGCGCTAATAGCACGCTTTCCCTAGACTTAGAATCTTTTTAGATTTAGCACAATTGCATATGACGTGCTATTATTTGCTATTAGCGCTATTAGCGCTATTAGCGCTAATAGCACGCTTTCCCTAGACTTACAAACTTTTTAGATTTAGCACAATTGCATATGACGTGCTATTACTTGCTATTAGCGTTATTGACATATTTGCAAATGAGGCTCTAATAACTGCTAAAACGCTAAAAGTGGTATGGTAATAGCAGTTTTAACGGATTTTTCATTAGTGTTGCTATTAGCACTATAATGCATAGAGATAGCATACTAATTAAATGCTAATAGCATTTTTAGCATAATAGCGCTAATTCTGCTATAAGCCATCATCGCACCTTCCTCTTACCTTCAGTGCAAGATCTGTACATCGTGGAAGATCGATACACAACAACTGTTATCATATGTTTTATTTCAATCGAATTGACAAGTGCCCTCAGTAGTCTAGTGGTTGCCCCCTGTCCCTGTCACTCCGATGACATGGGTTCAATTCCTGGTAGTAGAATACGAATTTGTCTTAATTTTTTTTTTTTCTTTAATAAGTCTAGGGCAAGATTTTTTTAATAAATTGTTACTATTTTTTTTTTTTTTTTTTTTTTTTATCTTGTCTGTATTCGCCTACATGTTCGTAAGCATATATTGGTAAATTTAAGCCAAATTTAGCACGGTCAAACAGATTTATATCAAATTAATTTATTAAATTATGTACATTAGGACTCTTACGTTATTTTGGATGTCTATGGGAATATAGGCCTACACTTAACGATAACGTTGAGCAGGTCAGAGATTTGAAGCAAAAATATCTTCAATGTATATAAAATTGGTATACACCTAATTGAGCTAATTGAAGACTCGGTTGAAACAAAATTAAGGATCGAATGCATTTTAGTGTCCAAAAGGCAAAATTATCGTCAACGATCTGTCGAGTTCTGCACCCTACGCATGCGCACATATCATTTTTGCTTACCTTCAGTGCAAGATCTGTACATCGTGGAAGATCGATACACAACAACTGTTATCATATGTTTTATTTCAATCGAATTGACAAGTGCCCTCAGTAGTCTAGTGGTTGCCCCCTGTCCCTGTCACTCCGATGACATGGGTTCAATTCCTGGTAGTAGAATACGAATTTGTCTTAATTTTTTTTTCTTTAATAAGTCTAGGGCAAGATTTTTTTAATAAATTGTTACTATTTTTTTTTTTTTTTTTTTTTTTTTTTTTTTTTTTTTTTTTTTTTCTTTTTTTTTTCTTGTCTGTATTCGCCTACATGTTCGTAAGCATATATTGGTAAATTTAAGCCAAATTTAGCACGGTCAAACAGATTTATATCAAATTAATTTATTAAATTATGTACATTAGGACTCTTACGTTATTTTGGATGTCTATGGGAATATAGGCCTACACTTAACGATAACGTTGAGCAGGTCAGAGATTTGAAGCAAAAAAATATCTTCAATGTATATAAAATTGGTATACACCTAATTGAGCTAATTGAAGACTCGGTTGAAACAAAATTAAGGATCGAATGCATTTTAGTGTCCAAAAAGACAAAATTATCGTCAACGATCTGTCGAGTTCTGCACCCTACGCATGCGCACATATCATTTTTGCTTACCTTCAGTGCAAGATCTGTACATCGTGGAAGATCGATACACAACAACTGTTATCATATGTTTTATTTCAATCGAATTGACAAGTGCCCTCAGTAGTCTAGTGGTTGCCCCTGTCCCTGTCACTCCGATGACATGGGTTCAATTCCTGGTAGTAGAATACGAATTTGTCTTAATTTTTTTTTCTTTAATAAGTCTAGGGCAAGATTTTTTTAATAAATTGTTACTATTTTTTTTTCTTTTTTTTCTTTTTTTTATCTTGTCTGTATTCGCCTACATGTTCGTAAGCATATATTGGTAAATTTAAGCCAAATTTAGCACGGTCAAACAGATTTATATCAAATTAATTTATTAAATTATGTACATTAGGACTCTTACGTTATTTTGGATGTCTATGGGAATATAGGCCTACACTTAACGATAACGTTGAGCAGGTCAGAGATTTGAAGCAAAAATATCTTCAATGTATATAAAATTGGTATACACCTAATTGAGCTAATTGAAGACTCGGTTGAAACAAAATTAAGGATCGAATGCATTTTAGTGTCCAAAAGGCAAAATTATCGTCAACGATCTGTCGAGTTCTGCACCCTACGCATGCGCACATATCATTTTTGCTTACCTTCAGTGCAAGATCTGTACATCGTGGAAGATCGATACACAACAACTGTTATCATATGTTTTATTTCAATCGAATTGACAAGTGCCCTCAGTAGTCTAGTGGTTGCCCCCTGTCCCTGTCACTCCGATGACATGGGTTCAATTCCTGGTAGTAGAATACGAATTTGTCTTAATTTTTTTTTTCTTTAATAAGTCTAGGGCAAGATTTTTTTAATAAATTGTTACTATTTTTTTTTTTTTTTTTTTTATCTTGTCTGTATTCGCCTACATGTTCGTAAGCATATATTGGTAAATTTAAGCCAAATTTAGCACGGTCAAACAGATTTATATCAAATTAATTTATTAAATTATGTACATTAGGACTCTTACGTTATTTTGGATGTCTATGGGAATATAGGCCTACACTTAACGATAACGTTGAGCAGGTCAGAGATTTGAAGCAAAAATATCTTCAATGTATATAAAATTGGTATACACCTAATTGAGCTAATTGAAGACTCGGTTGAAACAAAATTAAGGATCGAATGCATTTTAGTGTCCAAAAGGCAAAATTATCGTCAACGATCTGTCGAGTTCTGCACCCTACGCATGCGCACATATCATTTTTGCTTACCTTCAGTGCAAGATCTGTACATCGTGGAAGATCGATACACAACAACTGTTATCATATGTTTTATTTCAATCGAATTGACAAGTGCCCTCAGTAGTCTAGTGGTTGCCCCCCTGTCCCTGTCACTCCGATGACATGGGTTCAATTCCTGGTAGTAGAATACGAATTTGTCTTAATTTTTTTTTCTTTAACATCTTCAATGTATATAAAATTGGTATACACCTAATTGAGCTAATTGAAGACTCGGTTGAAACAAAATTAAGGATCGAATGCATTTTAGTGTCCAAAAGGCAAAATTATCGTCAACGATCTGTCGAGTTCTGCACCCTACGCATGCGCACATATCATTTTTGCTTACCTTCAGTGCAAGATCTGTACATCGTGGAAGATCGATACACAACAACTGTTATCATATGTTTTATTTCAATCGAATTGACAAGTGCCCTCAGTAGTCTAGTGGTTGCCCCCTGTCCCTGTCACTCCGATGACATGGGTTCAATTCCTGGTAGTAGAATACGAATTTGTCTTAATTTTTTTTCTTTAATAAGTCTAGGGCAAGATTTTTTTAATAAATTGTTATTATTTTTTTTTTTTTTTTTTTTTTTTTTTTCTTGTCTGTATTCGCCTACATGTTCGTAAGCATATATTGGTAAATTTAAGCCAAATTTAGCACGGTCAAACAGATTTATATCAAATTAATTTATTAAATTATGTACATTAGGACTCTTACGTTATTTTGGATGTCTATGGGAATATAGGCCTACACTTAACGATAACGTTGAGCAGGTCAGAGATTTGAAGCAAAAATATCTTCAATGTATATAAAATTGGTATACACCTAATTGAGCTAATTGAAGACTCGGTTGAAACAAAATTAAGGATCGAATGCATTTTAGTGTCCAAAAAAGGCAAAATTATCGTCAACGATCTGTCGAGTTCTGCACCCTACGCATGCGCCCATATCATTTTTGCTTACCTTCAGTGCAAGATCTGTACATCGTGGAAGATCGATACACAACAACTGTTATCATATGTTTTATTTCAATCGAATTGACAAGTGCCCTCAGTAGTCTAGTGGTTGCCCCCTGTCCCTGTCACTCCGATGACATGGGTTCAATTCCTGGTAGTAGAATACGAATTTGTCTTAATTTTTTTTTTTAATAAGTCTAGGGCAAGATTTTTTTAATAAATTGTTACTATTTTTTTTTTTTTTTTTTTTTTTTTTTATCTTGTCTGTATTCGCCTACATGTTCGTAAGCATATATTGGTAAATTTAAGCCAAATTTAGCACGGTCAAACAGATTTATATCAAATTAATTTATTAAATTATGTACATTAGGACTCTTACGTTATTTTGGATGTCTATGGGAATATAGGCCTACACTTAACGATAACGTTGAGCAGGTCAGAGATTTGAAGCAAAAATATCTTCAATGTATATAAAATTGGTATACACCTAATTGAGCTAATTGAAGACTCGGTTGAAACAAAATTAAGGATCGAATGCATTTTAGAGCCCACAAAGGCAAAATTATCGTCAACGATCTGTCGAGTTCTGCACCCTACGCATGCGCACATATCATTTTTGCTTACCTTCAGTGCAAGATCTGTACATCGTGGAAGATCGATACACAACAACTGTTATCATATGTTTTATTTCAATCGAATTGACAAGTGCCCTCAGTAGTCTAGTGGTTGCCCCCTGTCCCTGTCACTCCGATGACATGGGTTCAATTCCTGGTAGTAGAATACGAATTTGTCTTAATTTTTTTTTCTTTAATAAGTCTAGGGCAAGATTTTTTTAATAAATTGTTACTATTTTTTTTTTTTTTTTTTTTTTTTTTTATCTTGTCTGTATTCGCCTACATGTTCGTAAGCATATATTGGTAAATTTAAGCCAAATTTAGCACGGTCAAACAGATTTATATCAAATTAATTTATTAAATTATGTACATTAGGACTCTTACGTTATTTTGGATGTCTATGGGAATATAGGCCTACACTTAACGATAACGTTGAGCAGGTCAGAGATTTGAAGCAAAAATATCTTCAATGTATATAAAATTGGTATACACCTAATTGAGCTAATTGAAGACTCGGTTGAAACAAAATTAAGGATCGAATGCATTTTAGTGTCCAAAAGGCAAAATTATCGTCAACGATCTGTCGAGTTCTGCACCCTACGCATGCGCACATATCATTTTTGCTTACCTTCAGTGCAAGATCTGTACATCGTGGAAGATCGATACACAACAACTGTTATCATATGTTTTATTTCAATCGAATTGACAAGTGCCCTCAGTAGTCTAGTGGTTGCCCCCTGTCCCTGTCACTCCGATGACATGGGTTCAATTCCTGGTAGTAGAATACGAATTTGTCTTAATTTTTTTTTTTCTTTAATAAGTCTAGGGCAAGATTTTTTAATAAATTGTTACTATTTTTTTTTTTTTTTTTTTTTTTTTTATCTTGTCTGTATTCGCCTACATGTTCGTAAGCATATATTGGTAAATTTAAGCCAAATTTAGCACGGTCAAACAGATTTATATCAAATTAATTTATTAAATTATGTACATTAGGACTCTTACGTTATTTTGGATGTCTATGGGAATATAGGCCTACACTTAACGATAACGTTGAGCAGGTCAGAGATTTGAAGCAAAAATATCTTCAATGTATATAAAATTGGTATACACCTAATTGAGCTAATTGAAGACTCGGTTGAAACAAAATTAAGGATCGAATGCATTTTAGTGTCCAAAAGGCAAAATTATCGTCAACGATCTGTCGAGTTCTGCACCCTACGCATGCGCACATATCATTTTTGCTTACCTTCAGTGCAAGATCTGTACATCGTGGAAGATCGATACACAACAACTGTTATCATATGTTTTATTTCAATCGAATTGACAAGTGCCCTCAGTAGTCTAGTGGTTGCCCCTGTCCCTGTCACTCCGATGACATGGGTTCAATTCCTGGTAGTAGAATACGAATTTGTCTTAATTTTTTTTTTTTCTTTAATAAGTCTAGGGCAAGATTTTTTTAATAAATTGTTACTATTTTTTTTTCTTTTTTTTTTTTTTTTTTATCTTGTCTGTATTCGCCTACATGTTCGTAAGCATATATTGGTAAATTTAAGCCAAATTTAGCACGGTCAAACAGATTTATATCAAATTAATTTATTAAATTATGTACATTAGGACTCTTACGTTATTTTGGATGTCTATGGGAATATAGGCCTACACTTAACGATAACGTTGAGCAGGTCAGAGATTTGAAGCAAAAATATCTTCAATGTATATAAAATTGGTATACACCTAATTGAGCTAATTGAAGACTCGGTTGAAACAAAATTAAGGATCGAATGCATTTTAGTGTCCAAAAGGCAAAATTATCGTCAACGATCTGTCGAGTTCTGCACCCTACGCATGCGCACATATCATTTTTGCTTACCTTCAGTGCAAGATCTGTACATCGTGGAAGATCGATACACAACAACTGTTATCATATGTTTTATTTCAATCGAATTGACAAGTGCCCTCAGTAGTCTAGTGGTTGCCCCTGTCCCTGTCACTCCGATGACATGGGTTCAATTCCTGGTAGTAGAATACGAATTTGTCTTAATTTTTTTTTTTTCTTTAATAAGTCTAGGGCAAGATTTTTTAATAAATTGTTACTATTTTTTTTTTTTTTTTTTTTTTTTTTATCTTGTCTGTATTCGCCTACATGTTCGTAAGCATATATTGGTAAATTTAAGCCAAATTTAGCACGGTCAAACAGATTTATATCAAATTAATTTATTAAATTATGTACATTAGGACTCTTACGTTATTTTGGATGTCTATGGGAATATAGGCCTACACTTAACGATAACGTTGAGCAGGTCAGAGATTTGAAGCAAAAATATCTTCAATGTATATAAAATTGGTATACACCTAATTGAGCTAATTGAAGACTCGGTTGAAACAAAATTAAGGATCGAATGCATTTTAGTGTCCAAAAGGCAAAATTATCGTCAACGATCTGTCGAGTTCTGCACCCTACGCATGCGCACATATCATTTTTGCTTACCTTCAGTGCAAGATCTGTACATCGTGGAAGATCGATACACAACAACTGTTATCATATGTTTTATTTCAATCGAATTGACAAGTGCCCTCAGTAGTCTAGTGGTTGCCCCCTGTCCCTGTCACTCCGATGACATGGGTTCAATTCCTGGTAGTAGAATACGAATTTGTCTTTTTTTTTTTTTTTTAATAATATTTTCTCTACAAGTTTTTTTTTTATAAATTGTTACTATTTTTTTTTTTTTTTTTTTTTTTTTATTTTCTTGTCTGTATTCGCCTACATGTTCGTAAGCATATATTGGTAAATTTAAGCCAAATTTAGCACGGTCAAACAGATTTATATCAAATTAATTTATTAAATTATGTACATTAGGACTCTTACGTTATTTTGGATGTCTATGGGAATATAGGCCTACACTTAACGATAACGTTGAGCAGGTCAGAGATTTGAAGCAAAAATATCTTCAATGTATATAAAATTGGTATACACCTAATTGAGCTAATTGAAGACTCGGTTGAAACAAAATTAAGGATCGAATGCATTTTAGTGTCCAAAAGGCAAAATTATCGTCAACGATCTGTCGAGTTCTGCACCCTACGCATGCGCACATATCATTTTTGCTTACCTTCAGTGCAAGATCTGTACATCGTGGAAGATCGATACACAACAACTGTTATCATATGTTTTATTTCAATCGAATTGACAAGTGCCCTCAGTAGTCTAGTGGTTGCCCCCTGTCCCTGTCACTCCGATGACATGGGTTCAATTCCTGGTAGTAGAATACGAATTTGTCTTAATTTTTTTTTCTTTAATAAGTCTAGGGCAAGATTTTTTTAATAAATTGTTACTATTTTTTTTTTTTTTTTTTATTTTTTTTTATCTTGTCTGTATTCGCCTACATGTTCGTAAGCATATATTGGTAAATTTAAGCCAAATTTAGCACGGTCAAACAGATTTATATCAAATTAATTTATTAAATTATGTACATTAGGACTCTTACGTTATTTTGGATGTCTATGGGAATATAGGCCTACACTTAACGATAACGTTGAGCAGGTCAGAGATTTGAAGCAAAAATATCTTCAATGTATATAAAATTGGTATACACTAATTGAGCTAATTGAAGACTCGGTTGAAACAAAATTAAGGATCGAATGCATTTTAGTGTCCAAAAGGCAAAATTATCGTCAACGATCTGTCGAGTTCTGCACCCTACGCATGCGCACATATCATTTTGCTTACCTTCAGTGCAAGATCTGTACATCGTGGAAGATCGATACACAACAACTGTTATCATATGTTTTATTTCAATCGAATTGACAAGTGCCCTCAGTAGTCTAGTGGTTGCCCCCTGTCCCTGTCACTCCGATGACATGGGTTCAATTCCTGGTAGTAGAATACGAATTTGTCTTAATTTTTTTTTCTTTAATAAGTCTAGGGCAAGATTTTTTTAATAAATTGTTACTATTTTTTTTCTTTTTTTTTTTTTTTTTTTTATCTTGTCTGTATTCGCCTACATGTTCGTAAGCATATATTGGTAAATTTAAGCCAAATTTAGCACGGTCAAACAGATTTATATCAAATTAATTTATTAAATTATGTACATTAGGACTCTTACGTTATTTTGGATGTCTATGGGAATATAGGCCTACACTTAACGATAACGTTGAGCAGGTCAGAGATTTGAAGCAAAAATATCTTCAATGTATATAAAATTGGTATACACCTAATTGAGCTAATTGAAGACTCGGTTGAAACAAAATTAAGGATCGAATGCATTTTAGTGTCCAAAAGGCAAAATTATCGTCAACGATCTGTCGAGTTCTGCACCCTACGCATGCGCACATATCATTTTTGCTTACCTTCAGTGCAAGATCTGTACATCGTGGAAGATCGATACACAACAACTGTTATCATATGTTTTATTTCAATCGAATTGACAAGTGCCCTCAGTAGTCTAGTGGTTGCCCCCTGTCCCTGTCACTCCGATGACATGGGTTCAATTCCTGGTAGTAGAATACGAATTTGTCTTAATTTTTTTTTTTCTTTTAATAAGTCTAGGGCAAGATTTTTTTAATAAATTGTTACTATTTTTTTTTTTTTTTTTTTTTTTTTTTTATCTTGTCTGTATTCGCCTACATGTTCGTAAGCATATATTGGTAAATTTAAGCCAAATTTAGCACGGTCAAACAGATTTATATCAAATTAATTTATTAAATTATGTACATTAGGACTCTTACGTTATTTTGGATGTCTATGGGAATATAGGCCTACACTTAACGATAACGTTGAGCAGGTCAGAGATTTGAAGCAAAAATATCTTCAATGTATATAAAATTGGTATACACCTAATTGAGCTAATTGAAGACTCGGTTGAAACAAAATTAAGGATCGAATGCATTTTAGTGTCCAAAAGGCAAAATTATCGTCAACGATCTGTCGAGTTCTGCACCCTGCGCATGCGCACATATCATTTTGCTTACCTTCAGTGCAAGATCTGTACATCGTGGAAGATCGATACACAACAACTGTTATCATATGTTTTATTTCAATCGAATTGACAAGTGCCCTCAGTAGTCTAGTGGTTGCCCCCTGTCCCTGTCACTCCGATGACATGGGTTCAATTCCTGGTAGTAGAATACGAATTTGTCTTAATTTTTTTTTTTTTTTCTTTAATAAGTCTAGGGCAAGATTTTTTTAATAAATTGTTACTATTTTTTTTTTTTTTTTTTTTTTTATCTTGTCTGTATTCGCCTACATGTTCGTAAGCATATATTGGTAAATTTAAGCCAAATTTAGCACGGTCAAACAGATTTATATCAAATTAATTTATTAAATTATGTACATTAGGACTCTTACGTTATTTTGGATGTCTATGGGAATATAGGCCTACACTTAACGATAACGTTGAGCAGGTCAGAGATTTGAAGCAAAAATATCTTCAATGTATATAAAATTGGTATACACCTAATTGAGCTAATTGAAGACTCGGTTGAAACAAAATTAAGGATCGAATGCATTTTAGTGTCCAAAAGGCAAAATTATCGTCAACGATCTGTCGAGTTCTGCACCCTACGCATGCGCACATATCATTTTTGCTTACCTTCAGTGCAAGATCGAGCAAGGCGCGGTATTGGTTATTATCGCAATTAGCGCAATTTTGCTATTACTGTTATTAGCGTTATGTTAGTGTATAAGGCTATGGGAATTAGCGCTAATTACAGTGCTAATAGGAAAATGCGTTAATTGCGATAATAGCCAGAACATTTTTTATTAGTAGCAAAGCATTAGCAAATCATGCTATTAGCGCTACTATCGCTAATAACGAATAGTTAGCAGTATTTTGCTAGTTATGCTAATAAGAAAATACTAAGGAGACGCGCTATTAGCGCTAATAGCGCTAATAGCGCTAATAACGAATAGTTAGCAGTGTTTTTGCTAGTTATGCTAATAAGAAAATACTAAGGGAACGCGCTATTAGCGCTAATAGCGCTAATAGCGCTAATAACGAATAGTTAGCAGTGTTTTGCTAGTTATGCTAATAAGAAAATACTAAGAAGACGCGCTATTAGCGCTAATAACGCTAATAGCGCTAATAACAAATAGTTAACAGTATTTTGCTAGTTATGCTAATAAGAAAATACTAAGGAGACGCGCTATTAGCGCTAATAGCGCTAATAGCGCTAATAACGAATAGTTAGCAGTGTTTTGCTAGTTATGCTAATAAGAAAATACTAAGGGGACGTGCTATTAGCGCTAATAGCGCTAATAGCGCTAATAACGAATAGTTAGCAGTGTTTTGCTAGTTATGCTAATAAGAAAAGGTGACGCGCTATTAGCGCTAATAGCGCTAATAGCGCTAATAACGCAATAGTGCAGTGTTTTTGCTAGTTATGCTAATAAGAAAATACTAAGGGGACGCGCTATTAGCGCTAATAGCGCGCGCTAATAACGAATAGTTAGCAGTGTTTTGCTAGTTATGCTAATAAGAAAATACTAAGAAGACGCGCTATTAGCGCTAATAGCGCTAATAGCGCTAATAACGAATAGTTAGCAGTGTTTTGCTAGTTATGCTAATAAGAAAATACTAAGGAGACGCGCTATTAGCGCTAATAGCGCTAATAGCGCTAATAACGAATAGTTAGCAGTGTTTTGCTAGTTATGCTAATAAGAAAATACTAAGGGGACGTGCTATTAGCGCTAATAGCGCTAATAGTGCTAATAACGAATAGTTAGCAGTGTTTTGCTAGTTATGCTAATAAGAAAATACTAAGGGGACGCGCTATTAGCGCTAATAGCGCTAATAACGAATAGTTAGCAGTGTTTTGCTAGTTATGCTAATAAGAAAATACTAAGGGACGCGCTATTAGCGCTAATAGCGCTAATAGTGCGAATAACGAATAGTTAGCAGTGTTTTTGCTAGTTATGCTAATAAGAAAATACTAAGGAGACGCGCTATTAGCGCTAATAGCGCTGATAGCGCTAATAACGAATAGTTAGCAGTGTTTTGCTAGTTATGCTAATAAGAAAATACTAAGGGGACGCGCTATTAGCGCTAATAGCGCTAATAGCGCTAATAACGAATAGTTAGCAGTGTTTTTGCTAGTTAGGTGCTAATAAGAAAATACTAAGGTGACGCGCTATTAGCGCTAATAGCGCTAATAACGAATAGTTAGCAGTGTTTTGCTAGTTATGCTAATAAGAAAATACTAAGGAGACGCGCTATTAGCGCTAATAGCGCTAATAGTGCGAATAACGAATAGTTAGCAGTGTTTTTGCTAGTTATGCTAATAAGGAAATACTAAGGTGACACGCTATTAGCGCTAATAGCGATTAATAACACGTCATATGCAATTGTGCTAAATTTGAAAATATTCTAACTTTTGGGAAAGCGCGCTATTAGCGCTAATAGCGAGTAATAGCACGTCATATGCAATTATGCTAAATTTAAAAAGATTCTAAGTCTACGGAAAGCGCGCTATAATAGCGAGTAATAGCACGTCATATGTAATTGTGCTAAATTTAAAAAAAATTAACTCTAGGGAAAGCGCGCTATTAGCGCTAATAGCGCTATTAGCGCTAATAGCGAGTAATAGCACGTCATATGCAATTGTGCTAAATTTATATTGGAACTCACTTGGAGTGTTTAGTTGTCGTATGGGGAGTCTCCGGCCTCAGGCCTGTCGGCCCTACGGCCTTGGTGTTTTTTTGTTGGTGGTGCGGACAGCGGTCACCATAACTTTCTTGCCCTGCGGTTCCCTTTTATATTGGAACTCACTTGGTGTGATTACTTGTCGTATGGGAGTCTCCGGCCTCGGGCCTGCCGGTCCCACGGCCTTGATGTTTTTTGTTGATGGTGGGGACAGTGGTCACACTGGCTTTGTTGCCCTGCAGGCCCCTTTATATTGGAACTCACTTGGAGTGTTTAGTTGTCGTATGGGAGTCTCCGGCATCAGGCCTGCCGGCTCTGCGGCCTTAATATTTTTGTTGATGGTGGGGACAGCGGTCACACTAGCTTTCTTGATTTGCAGGGGCCCTTTTTTTATTGGAACTCACTTGGAGTGTTTAGTTGTCGTATGGGAGTCACCGGCCTCAGGCCTGCCGGCCCTGCGCCTTGATGTTTTTGTTGATGTTTGGGACAGGGGTCACACTAAGTTTCTTGCCCTGCGGAGCCCATTTATTTTGGAACTCACTTGGAGTGTTTAGTTCTCGTATGGAGTCACCGGCCTCAGGGCCTGCCGGCCCTGCGGCCTTGATGTTTTTTGCTGATGGTGGGGACAGCGGTCACACAAAATTTCTTGCCCTGCAGGGGCCCTTTTATATTGGAACTCACTTGGAGTGTTTAGTTGTCGTATGGAGTCACCGGCCTCAGGCCTGCCGGCCCTGCGGCCTTGATGTTTTTTGCTGATGGTGGGGACAGCGGTCACACAAAATTTCTTGCCCTGCAGGGCCCTTTTATATTGGAACTCACTTGGAATGTTTAGTTGTCGTATGGGAGTCACCGGCCTCGGGCCTGCCGGCCCTGCGGCCTTGATGTTTTTTGTTGATGTTGGGGACAGGGGTCACACTAAGTTTCTTGCCCTGCGGAGCCCATTTATTTTGGAACTCACTTGGAGTGTTTAGTTCTCGTATGGAGTCACCGGCCTCAGGCCTGCCGGCCCTGCGGCCTTGATGTTTTTGCTGATGGTGGGGACAGCGGTCACACAAAATTTCTTGACCTGCGGGCCCTTTTTATTGGAACTCACTTGGAGTGTTTAGTTGTCGTATGGGAGTCACCAGCCTCGGGCCTGCCGGCCCTGCGGCCTTGATGTTTTTTGCTGATGGTGGGGACAGCGGTCACACAAAATTTCTTGCCCTGCGGGGCCCTTTTATATTGGAACTCACTTGGAGTGTTTAGTTGTCGTATGGGAGTCACCGGCCTCGGGCCTGTCGGCCCTGCGGCCTTGATGTTTTTTGCTGCTGGTGGGGACAGCGGTCACACAAAATTTCTTGCCCTGCGGGGCCCTTTTATATTGGAACTCACTTGGAGTGTTTAGTTGTCGTATGGAGTCACCGGCCTCAGGCCTGCCGGCCCTGCGGCCTTGATGTTTTTTTGCTGATGGTGGGGACAGCGGTCACACAAAATTTCTTGCCCTGCAGGGGCCCTTTTTATATTGGAACTCACTTGGAGTGTTTAGTTGTCGTATGGAGTCACCGGCCTCAGGCCTGCCGGCCCTGCGGCCTTGATGTTTTTGCTGATGGTGGGGACAGCGGTCACAAAATTTCTTGCCCTGCGGGCCACTTTTATATTGGAACTCACTTGGAGTGTTTAGTTGTCGTATGGGAGTCACCGGCCTCGGGCCTGCCGGCCCTGCGGCCTTGATGTTTTTTGTTGATGTTGGGGACAGGGGTCACACTATGTTTCTTGCCCTGCAGGGTCCCATTTATTTTGGAACTCACTTGGAGTGTTTAGTTGTCGTATGGGAGTCACCGGCCTCAGGCCTGCCGGCCCTGCGGCCTTGATGTTTTTTGCTGATGGTGGGGACAGCGGTCACACAAAATGTATTGCCCTGCGGGGCCCTTTTATATTGGAACTCACTTGGAGTGTTTAGTTGTCGTATATTGGGGTCCAACTTGGAGTGTTTAGTCGTTGTATGGTAGTCTCCGGCCTCGACAGCCCGTCATCCAGTAGAGACAGCACGTCAACCTCAAGGTTACTCATTGCTTTCATGCCCTGCGGGGCCATTAGATTGGGGTCCCACTTGGAGTGTTTAGTCGTCGTATGGGAGTCTCCGGCCTCAGGCCTGCCGGCCCTGCGGTCTTCATGTTTTTGCTGATAATGGAGTCAAGGTGACACCTTCATGGCGACGGGCTGTCTCTAGTGGGTGATGGGATGTTGATAACAAAATGGCATATCGTTATCGACAGCCCGTCATCCAGTATAGACAGCACGTCAACCTCAAGGTTACTCATTGATTTCATGCCCTGCGGGGCCATTATATTGGGGACCCACTTGGACCCACTTAGTCGTCGTATGGGAGTCTCCGGCTTCGGGCCTGCCAGCTCTACGCCTTGATGTTTTTTGTTGATACTGGAACTCAGGAGAGGCCTTTAACCTTAATGGTGACGGGCTGTCTCTACTGGATGACAGTATGGGTCCACCACACGCTATTAGCGCTAATAGCGCACATCACGCTAATGTGCGCTATTAGCGCTATTAGCGCTAATAGCGCTAATAGCGCCCCTATGTAGAGAAAGTGTTAATTTTTAACAATTTTAATTACTTGCGCTACTACTTGCTATTAGCGCTAATAGCATATTGTGTGCTAATTCACGCTAACAGTGCTATTAGCGCTGGTAGCGCCATTTACTATGACTTTTAATATTTTGTTACTATAGCACAATTGCAAATGACACGCTATTCGGTGCTAATAACGCTATTAGCATTACTTGCGCTAGTACTTTTGCCATTAGCGCTAATAGCACATTGTGTGTTAATACACGTTATTAGCGCTATTAACGCTGATAGCGTACTTTTAATATTTTGTTACTATAGCACAATTGCAAATAACACGCTATTCGGTGTTAAAAACGCCATTGGCATTACTTGCACTAGTACTTGATATTAGCGCTAATAGCGCACATCACGCTAATGATCGCTATTAGCACTATTAGCGCTAATAGCGCTAATAGCGCCCTTATGTAGAGAAAGTGTTAATTTTTAACAATTTGGATTACTTGCGCTACTACTTGCTATTAGCGCTAATAGCATATTGTGTGCTAATTCACGCTAACAGTGCTATTAGCGCTGGTAGCGCCAGTTACTAGTGACTTTAATATTTTGTTACTATAGCACAATTGCAAATGACACGCTATTCGGTGCTAATAACGCTATTAGCATTACTTGCGCTAGTACTTGCCATTAGCGCTAATAGCACATTGTGTGTTAATACACGTTATTAGCGTTATTAGCGCTATTAACGCTGATAGCGTACTTTTAATATTTTGTTACTATAGCACAATTGCAAATAACGCGCTATTCGGTGTTAAAAACGCCATTGGCATTACTTGCGCTAGTACTTGCTATTAGCGCTAATAGCATATTGTGTGCTAATACACGCTAATAGCGCTATTAGCGCTGGTAGCGCCATTTACTATGGCTCTTTTAATATTTTGTTACTATAGCACAATTGCAAATGACACGCTAATAGGTGTTAATAACGCCATTAACATTACCTGCGCGAGTACTTGCTATTAGCGCTAATAGCATATTGTGTGCTAATACACGATAATAGCGCTATTAGCGCTGGTAGCGCCATTTACTATGACTTTTAATATTTTGTTACTATAGCACAATTGCAAATGACACGCTATTCGGTGCTAATAACGCTATTAGCATTACTTGCGCTAGTACTTGCCATTAGCGCTAATAGCACATTGTGTGTTAATACACGTTATTAGCGCTATTAACGCTGATAGCGTACTTTTAATATTTTGTTACTATAGCACAATTGCAAATAACACGCTATTCGGTGTTAAAAACGCCATTGGCATTACTTGCACTAGTACTTGATATTAGCGCTAATAGCGCACATCACGCTAATGATCGCTATTAGCACTATTAGCGCTAATAGCGCTAATAGCGCCCTTATGTAGAGAAAGTGTTAATTTTTAACAATTTGGATTACTTGCGCTGCTACTTGCTATTAGCGCTAATAGCATATTGTGTGCTAATTCACGCTAACAGTGCTATTGGCGCTGGTAGCGCCAGTTACTAGTGACTTTAATATTTTGTTACTATAGCACAATTGCAAATGACACGCTATTCGGTGCTAATAACGCTATTAGCATTACTTGCGCTAGTACTTTGCCATTAGCGCTAATAGCACATTGTGTGTTAATACACGTTATTAGCGTTATTAGCGCTATTAACGCTGATAGCGTACTTTTTAATATTTTGTTACTATAGCACAATTGCAAATAACGCGCTATTCGGTGTTAAAAACGCCATTGGCATTACTTGCGCTAGTACTTGCTATTAGCGCTAATAGCATATTGTGTGCTAATACACGCTAATAGCGCTGGTAGCGCCATTTACTATGGCTCTTTTAATATTTTGTTACTATAGCACAATTGCAAATGACACGCTAATAGGTGTTATAACGCCATTAACATTACCTGCGCGAGTACTTGCTATTAGCGCTAATAGCATATTGTGTGCTAATACACGATAATAGCGCTATTAGCGCTGGTAGCGCCATTTACTATGACTTTTAATATTTTGTTACTATAGCACAATTGCAAATGACACGCTATTCGGTGCTAATAACGCTATTAGCATTACTTGCGCTAGTACTTGCCATTAGCGCTAATAGCACATTGTGTGTTAATACACGTTATTAGCGCTATTAACGCTGATAGCGTACTTTTAATATTTTGTTACTATAGCACAATTGCAAATAACACGCTATTCGCTGTTAAAAACGCCATTGGCATTACTTGCACTAGTACTTGATATTAGCGCTAATAGCGCACATCACGCT
Organism: Amphiura filiformis; assembly: GCF_039555335.1. Classification (NCBI taxonomy): domain Eukaryota; kingdom Metazoa; phylum Echinodermata; class Ophiuroidea; order Amphilepidida; family Amphiuridae; genus Amphiura; species Amphiura filiformis. The sequence goes on along the minus strand of NC_092639.1, from coordinate 51,500,110 downwards.
AATGATCGCTATTAGCACTATTAGCGCTAATAGCGCTAATAGCGCCCTTATGTAGAGAAAGTGTTAATTTTAACAATTTGGATTACTTGCGCTACTACTTGCTATTAGCGCTAAGCATATTGTGTGCTAATTCACGCTAACAGTGCTATTAGCGCTGGTAGCGCCAGTTACTAGTGACTTTAATATTTTGTTACTATAGCACAATTGCAAATGACACGCTATTCGGTGCTAATAACGCTATTAGCATTACTTGCGCTAGTACTTGCCATTAGCGCTAATAGCACATTGTGTGTTAATACACGTTATTAGCGTTATTACCGCTATTAACGCTGATAGCGTACTTTTAATATTTTGTTACTATAGCACAATTGCAAATAACGCGCTATTCGGTGTTAAAAACGCCATTGGCATTACTTGCGCTAGTACTTGCTATTAGCGCTAATAGCATATTGTGTGCTAATACACGCTAATAGCGCTATTAGCGCTGGTAGCGCCATTTACTATGGCTCTTTTAATATTTTGTTACTATAGCACAATTGCAAATGACACGCTAATAGGTGTTAATAACGCCATTAACATTACCTGCGCGAGTACTTGCTATTAGCGCTAATAGCATATTGTGTGCTAATACACGATAATAGCGCTATTAGCGCTGGTAGCGCCATTTACTATGACTTTTAATATTTTGTTACTATAGCACAATTGCAAATGACACGCTATTCGGTGCTAATAACGCTATTAGCATTACTTGCGCTAGTACTTGCCATTAGCGCTAATAGCACATTGTGTGTTAATACACGTTATTAGCGCTATTAACGCTGATAGCGTACTTTTAATATTTTGTTACTATAGCACAATTGCAAATAACACGCTATTCGCTGTTAAAAACGCCATTGGCATTACTTGCACTAGTACTTGATATTAGCGCTAATAGCGCACATCACGCTAATGATCGCTATTAGCACTATTAGCGCTAATAGCGCTAATAGCGCCCTTATGTAGAGAAAGTGTTAATTTTTAACAATTTGGATTACTTGCGCTACTACTTGCTATTAGCGCTAATAGCATATTGTGTGCTAATTCACGCTAACAGTGCTATTAGCGCTGGTAGCGCCAGTTACTAGTGACTTTAATATTTTGTTACTATAGCACAATTGCAAATGACACGCTATTCGGTGCTAATAACGCTATTAGCATTACTTGCGCTAGTACTTGCCATTAGCGCTAATAGCACATTGTGTGTTAATACACGTTATTAGCGTTATTAGCGCTATTAACGCTGATAGCGTACTTTTAATATTTTGTTACTATAGCACAATTGCAAATAACGCGCTATTCGGTGTTAAAAACGCCATTGGCATTACTTGCGCTAGTACTTGCTATTAGCGCTAATAGCATATTGTGTGCTAATACACGCTAATAGCGCTATTAGCGCTGGTAGCGCCATTTACTATGGCTCTTTTAATATTTTGTTACTATAGCACAATTGCAAATGACACGCTAATAGGTGTTAATAACGCCATTAACATTACCTGCGCGAGTACTTGCTATTAGCGCTAATAGCATATTGTGTGCTAATACACGATAATAGCGCTATTAGCGCTGGTAGCGCCATTTACTATAACTTTTAATATTTTGTTACTATAGCACAATTGCAAATGACACGCTAATACGTGTTAATAACGCCATTAACATTACCTGCGCGAGTACTTGCTATTAGCGCTAATAGCATATTGTGCTAATACACGATAATAGCGCTATTAGCGCTGGTAGCGCCATTTACTATAACTTTTAATATTTTGTTACTATAGCACAATTGCAAATGACACGATATTCGGTGTTAATAACGCCATTAGCATTACTTGCGCTAGTATTGGCTATTAGCGCTAATAGCATATTGTGTGTTAATACACGCTAATAGCGTTATTAGCGCTGGTAGCGCCATTTACTATGACTTTTGATATTTTCTTACTATAGCACAATTGCAAATGACACGCTAATTGGTGTTAACAACGCCATTATCATTACTTGCGCTAGTACTTGCTATTAGCGCTAATAGCATATTGTGTGCTAATACACGATAATAGCGCTATTAGCGCTGGTAGCGCCATTTACTATGACTTTTAACATTTTGTTGCTATAGCACAATTACAAATGACACGCTATTCGGTGCTAATAACGCCATTAGCATTACTTGCGCTAGTACTTGCCATTAGCGCTAATAGCACATTGTGTGCTAATACACGTTATTATCGTTATTAACGCTTTTCAATTAGCAAATAAATTAGCAAATTTCAAATAGCACGCAAGCGTTATTTGAATATTAGCACCTGTTAGCGTTCATCTGATAATTGCGCGCTATGACGCTAAATAGCGGTAATAGCACGGATTTCATTCTTTCAGCGCTAATTAGCATTGTTAGCATCTTGGCGCGCTAACGCGCGCTAACGCGCTAAATGACCAATATCGCGCCTGGGTCTTATTTTGGATGTCTATGGGAATATAGGCCTACACTTAACGATAACGTTGAGCAGGTCAGAGATTTGAAGCAAAAATATCTTCAATGTATATAAAATTGGTATACACCTAATTGAGCTAATTGAAGACTCGGTGAAACAAAATTAAGGATCGAATGCATTTTAGTGTCCAAAAGGCAAAATTATCGTCAACGATCTGTCGAGTTCTGCACCCTACGCATGCGCACATATCATTTTTGCTTACCTTCAGTGCAAGATCTGTACATCGTGGAAGATCGATACACAACAACTGTTATCATATGTTTTATTTCAATCGAATTGACAAGTGCCCTCAGTAGTCTAGTGGTTGCCCCCTGTCCCTGTCACTCCGATGACATGGGTTCAATTCCTGGTAGTAGAATACGAATTTGTCTTAATTTTTTTTTCTTTAATAAGTCTAGGGCAAGATTTTTTAATAAATTGTTACTATTTTTTTTTTTTTTTTTTTTTTTTTTTTATCTTGTCTGTATTCGCCTACATGTTCGTAGCATATATTGGTAAATTTAAGCCAAATTTAGCACGGTCAAACAGATTTATATCAAATTAATTTATTAAATTATGTACATTAGGACTCTTACGTTATTTTGGATGTCTATGGGAATATAGGCCTACACTTAAGATCTCACACCACCAAATCAGAGTCCCATAGAGATATGTGCTAAATTTGCCTTAAGAAAACGTCATTTTTTCTTCACAGGAGCGACTCAGTTTTAAGCGACAGCTATGATGGTTGAAATCAGCCCTTGCCTGATCCCTCTGGCTGGGAAAAAATATAGGTTGACCGTCATTATTTTTTACGACTGGCCCTCAAAGTCTACGATGTCTGGGAATTTCCTATTTTTCAGGCAAAACCATGCCGGTGTTTCTGTAAAGAAAAGGCTGCTTAAAATCATTAAAAGTTATTCGATCTCTCCCATCTGTGGTACACTTGCAGGAATTAATATTACTAATCATGACCAATCCAAATTTGGCTAAAATTATGCAAATTTCTGCTCATTTTAATGCTTAAATCAGTTAAATTCAATGGGTTTTTATGAGAAGTGAAATTCAAGGGCGCACAACCATATATACTATTTGGTGGTGTGAAATCTTAACGATAAAGTTGAGCAGGTCAGAGATTTGAAGCAAAAATATCTTCAATGTATATAAAATTGGTATACACCTAATTGAGCTAATTTAAGACTCGGTTGAAACAAAATTAAGGATCGAATGCATTTTAGTGTCCAAAAAAGCAAAATTATCGTCAAAGATCTGCCGAGTTCTGCACCCTACGCATGCGCACATATCATTTTTGCTTACCTTCAGTGCAAGATCTGTACATCGTGGAAGATCGATACACAACAACTGTTATCATATGTTTTATTTCAATCGAATTGACAAGTGCCCTCAGTAGTCTAGTGGTTGCCCCCTGTCCCTGTCACTCCGATGACATGGGTTCAATTCCTGGTAGTAGAATTTGTCTTAATTTTTTTTTTTTTTTAATAAGTCTAGGGCAAGATTTTTTTAATAAATTGTTACTATTTTTTTTTTTCTTTTTTTTTTTTTTTTTTTTTTTTTTTTTTATCTTGTCTGTATTCGTCTACATGTTCGTAAGCATATATTGGTAAATTTAAGCCATTTAGCACGGTCAAACAGATTTATATCAAATTAATTTATTAAATTATGTACATTAGGACTCTTACGTTATTTTGGATGTCTATGGGAATATAGGCCTACACTTAACGATAACGTTGAGCAGGTCAGAAAAAAAAAAAAAAAATATCTTCAATGTATATAAAATTGGTATACACCTAATTGAGCTAATTGAAGACTCGGTTGAAACAAAATTAAGGATCGAATGCATTTTAGTGTCCAAAAGGCAAAATTATCGTCAACGATCTGTCGAGTTCTGCACCCTACGCATGCGCACATATTATTTTTGCTTACCTTCAGTGCAAGATCGTGGAAGATCGATACACAACAACTGTTATCATATGTTTTATTTCAATCGAATTGACAAGTGCCCTCAGTAGTCTAGTGGTTGCCCCCTGTCCCTGTCACTCCGATGACATGGGTTCAATTCCTGGTAGTAGAATACGAATTTGTCTTAATTTTTTTTTTTTAATAAGTCTAGGGCAAGATTTTTTAATAAATTGTTACTTTTTTTTTTTCTTTTTTTTTTCTTTTTTTTATCTTGTCTGTATTCGCCTACATGTTCGTAAGCATATATTGGTAAATTTAAGCCAAATTTAGCACGGTCAAACAGATTTATATCAAATTAATTTATTAAATTATGTACATTAGGACTCTTACGTTATTTTGGATGTCTATGGGAATATAGGCCTACACTTAACGATAACGTTGAGCAGGTCAGAGATTTGAAGCAAAAATATCTTCAATGTATATAAAATTGGTATACACCTAATTGAGCTAATTGAAGACTCGGTTGAAACAAAATTAAGGATCGAATGCATTTTAGTGTCCAAAAGGCAAAATTATCGTCAACGATCTGTCGAGTTCTGCACCCTACGCATGCGCACATATCATTTTTTTGCTTACCTTCAGTGCAAGATCTGTACATCGTGGAAGATCGATACACAACAACTGTTATCATATGTTTTATTTCAATCGAATTGACAAGTGCCCTCAGTAGTCTAGTGGTTGCCCCCTGTCCCTGTCACTCCGATGACATGGGTTCAATTCCTGGTAGTAGAATACGAATTTGTCTTAATTTTTTTTCTTTAATAAGTCTAGGGCAAGATTTTTTAAATAAATTGTTACTATTTTTTTTTTTTTTTTTTTTTTTTTTATCTTGTCTGTATTCGCCTACATGTTCGTAAGCATATATTGGTAAATTTAAGCCAAATTTAGCACGGTCAAACAGATTTATATCAAATTAATTTGTTAAATTATGTACATTAGGACTCTTACGTTATTTTGGATGTCTATGGGAATATAGGCCTACACTTAACGATAACGTTGAGCAGGTCAGAGATTTGAAGCAAACATATCTTCAATGTATATAAAATTGGTATACACCTAATTGAGCTAATTGAAGACTCGGAAAATTAAGGATCGAATGCATTTTAGTGTCCAAAAAGGCAAAATTATCGTCAACGATCTGTCGAGTTCTGCACCCTACGCATGCGCACATATCATTTTTGCTTACCTTCAGTGCAAGATCTGTACATCGTGGAAGATCGATACACAACAAGTGTTATCATATGTTTTATTTCAATCGAATTGACAAGTGCCCTCAGTAGTCTAGTGGTTGCCCCCTGTCCCTGTCACTCCGATGACATGGGTTCAATTCCTGGTAGTAGAATACGAATTTGTCTTAATTTTTTTTTCTTTAATAAGTCTAGGGCAAGATTTTTTTAATAAATTGTTACTATTTTTTTTTCTTTTTTTCTTCTTTTTTTTATCTTGTCTGTATTCGCCTACATGTTCGTAAGCATATATTGGTAAATTTAAGCCAAATTTAGCACGGTCAAACAGATTTATATCAAATTAATTTATTAAATTATGTACATTAGGACTCTTACGTTATTTTGGATGTCTATGGGAATATAGGCCTACACTTAACGATAACGTTGAGCAGGTCAGAGATTTGAAGCAAAAATATCTTCAATGTATATAAAATTGGTATACACCTAATTGAGCTAATTGAAGACTCGGTTGAAACAAAATTAAGGATCGAATGCATTTTAGTGTCCAAAAGGCAAAATTATCGTCAACGATCTGTCGAGTTCTGCACCCTACGCATGCGCACATATCATTTTTGCTTACCTTCAGTGCAAGATCTGTACATCGTGGAAGATCGATACACAACAACTGTTATCATATGTTTTATTTCAATCGAATTGACAAGTGCCCTCAGTAGTCTAGTGGTTGCCCCTGTCCCTGTCACTCCGATGACATGGGTTCAATTCCTGGTAGTAGAATACGAATTTGTCTTAATTTTTTTTTTCTTTAATAAGTCTAGGGCAAGATTTTTTAATAAATTGTTACTAATTTTTTTTTTTTTTTTCTTTTTTTTTTATCTTGTCTGTATTCGCCTACATGTTCGTAAGCATATATTGGTAAATTTAAGCCAAATTTAGCACGGTCAAACAGATTTATCTATATAATAATACGCATCGTCTATCTGTCTATCTGTCTATCTGTCTGTGTATCTGTGTGTCTGTGTGTCTGTCCGCCTATTTTCTCGGAGACTAGGGGTCGCACGTTCCTCAAACTTGGTGGGTGGGTGCAGCTTGACCCCAGACAGAACAAGTTTGTATTGGTTAGTGGGTCAAGGTCACCCGAGGTCATCCAGGGGTCAAATTAGTAAAAACTGTTTTTCTCAGAGACTGGGGGTCGCACGTTCCTCAAACTTGACGGGTGGGTGCGTCTTGAGCCGGACAGAACAAGTTTGTATTGGTTAGTGGGTCAAGGTCACCAGAGGTCATCTAGGGTCAAATTAGTAAAAACTGTCATATGGGCATGCAACTTGGTGGGTAGGTGCATCTTGACCTAAGACGGAACAAGTTTGTATTGGTTAGTGGGTCAAGGTCACCCAGGGGTCATCTGAGGTCAAATTAGTAAAAACTGTTTTCCGCCTATTTTCTCGGAGACTAGGGGTCGCACGTTCCTCAAACTTGGTGGGTGGGTGCATCTGGACCTCAGACAGAACAAGTTTGTTTCAGTAAGTGGGCCAAGATCACCCGAGGTCATCCAGGGGTCATCTGAGGTCAAATTAGTAAAAACTGTTGTATGGGCATGAAACTTGGTGGGTACAGTCAACTTTTAGAGTCAAATTTTTGGACGGTCATTTTGGGGTCATCCGGGGTCATCCAGGGGTCATCTGAGGTCAAAAGAGTAAAAAATGACGTTATGGGCATGAAACTTGGTGGGTACAGTCAACTTTTAGAGTCAAATTTTTGGACGGTCATTTGGGGGTCATCCAAGGTCAAATTACTAAAAACTGTTGTATGGGCATGAAACGTGGTGGGTACAGTCAACATTTAGAGCCAAATTTTAGAAGGTCATTTTGAGGTCACACAAGGGGTCAAATTAGTAAAAACTGTCCTATGGGCATAAAACTTGGTGGGTAGTCAACCATCAGCCAGGTAATCGCGACAGCCGAGAACCGCCAAATACGGGTAACCGCCTAGTATCAAATTAATTTATTAAATTATGTACATTAGGACTCTTACGTTATTTTGGATGTCTATGGGAATATAGGCCTACACTTAACGATAACGTTGAGCAGGTCAGAGATTTGAAGCAAAAATATCTTCAATGTATATAAAATTGGTATACACCTAATTGAGCTAATTGAAGACTCGGTTGAAACAAAATTAAGGATCGAATGCATTTTAGTGTCCAAAAGGCAAAATTATCGTCAACGATCTGTCGAGTTCTGCACCCTACGCATGCGCACATATCATTTTTGCTTACCTTCAGTGCAAGATCTGTACATCGTGGAAGATCGATACACAACAACTGTTATCATATGTTTTATTTCAATCGAATTGACAAGTGCCCTCAGTAGTCTAGTGGTTGCCCCCTGTCCCTGTCACTCCGATGACATGGGTTCAATTCCTGGTAGTAGAATTTGTCTTAATTTTTTTTTCTTTAATAAGTCTAGGGCAAGATTTTTTTAATAAATTGTTACTATTTTTTTTTCTTTTTTTTTCTTTTTTTTATCTTGTCTGTATTCGCCTACATGTTCGTAAGCATATATTGGTAAATTTAAGCCAAATTTAGCACGGTCAAACAGATTTATATCAAATTAATTTATTAAATTATGTACATTAGGACTCTTACGTTATTTTGGATGTCTATGGGAATATAGGCCTACACTTAACGATAACGTTGAGCAGGTCAGAGATTTGAAGCAAAAATATCTTCAATGTATATAAAATTGGTATACACCTAATTGAGCTAATTGAAGACTCGGTTGAAACAAAATTAAGGATCGAATGCATTTTAGTGTCCAAAAGGCAAAATTATCGTCAACGATCTGTCGAGTTCTGCACCCTACGCATGCGCACATATTATTTTTGCTTACCTTCAGTGCAAGATCGTGGAAGATCGATACACAACAACTGTTATCATATGTTTTATTTCAATCGAATTGACAAGTGCCCTCAGTAGTCTAGTGGTTGCCCCTGTCCCTGTCACTCCGATGACATGGGTTCAATTCCTGGTAGTAGAATACGAATTTGTCTTAATTTTTTTTTCTTTAATAAGTCTAGGGCAAGATTTTTTTAATAAATTGTTACTTTTTTTTTTTTTTTTTTTTTTTTTTTTTATCTTGTCTGTATTCGCCTACATGTTCGTAAGCATATATTGGTAAATTTAAGCCAAATTTAGCACGGTCAAACAGATTTATATCAAATTAATTTATTAAATTATGTACATTAGGACTCTTACGTTATTTTGGATGTCTATGGGAATATAGGCCTACACTTAACGATAACGTTGAGCAGGTCAGAGATTTGAAGCAAAAATATCTTCAATGTATATAAAATTGGTATACACCTAATTGAGCTAATTGAAGACTCGGTTGAAACAAAATTAAGGATCGAATGCATAATAGAAAAAAAAAAGGCAAAATTATCGTCAACGATCTGTCGAGTTCTGCACCCTACGCATGCGCACATATCATTTTTGCTTACCTTCAGTGCAAGATCTGTACATCGTGGAAGATCGATACACAACAACTGTTATCATATGTTTTATTTCAATCGAATTGACAAGTGCCCTCAGTAGTCTAGTGGTTGCCCCTGTCCCTGTCACTCCGATGACATGGGTTCAATTCCTGGTAGTAGAATACGAATTTGTCTTATTTTTTTTTTCTTTAATAAGTCTAGGGCAAGATTTTTTAATAAATTGTTACTATTTTTTTTTTTTTTTTTTATCTTGTCTGTATTCGCCTACATGTTCGTAAGCATATATTGGTAAATTTAAGCCAAATTTAGCACGGTCAAACAGATTTATATCAAATTAATTTGTTAAATTATGTACATTAGGACTCTTACGTTATTTTGGATGTCTATGGGAATATAGGCCTACACTTAACGATAACGTTGAGCAGGTCAGAGATTTGAAGCAAAATATCTTCAATGTATATAAAATTGGTATACACCTAATTGAGCTAATTGAAGACTCGGTTGAAACAAAATTAAGGATCGAATGCATTTTAGTGTCCAAAAAGGCAAAATTATCGTCAACGATCTGTCGAGTTCTGCACCCTACGCATGCGCACATATCATTTTTGCTTACCTTCAGTGCAAGATCTGTACATCGTGGAAGATCGATACACAACAACTGTTATCATATGTTTTATTTCAATCGAATTGACAAGTGCCCTCAGTAGTCTAGTGGTTGCCCCTGTCCCTGTCACTCCGATGACATGGGTTCAATTCCTGGTAGTAGAATACGAATTTGTCTTAATTTTTTTTTCTTTAATAAGTCTAGGGCAAGATTTTTTTAATTAATTGTTACTATTTTTTTTTTCTTTTTTTTTTTTTTTTTATCTTGTCTGTATTCGCCTACATGTTCGTAAGCATATATTGGTAAATTTAAGCCAAATTTAGCACGGTCAAACAGATTTATATCAAATTAATTTATTAAATTATGTACATTAGGACTCTTACGTTATTTTGGATGTCTATGGGAATATAGGCCTACACTTAACGATAACGTTGAGCAGGTCAGAGATTTGAAGCAAAAATATCTTCAATGTATATAAAATTGGTATACACCTAATTGAGCTAATTGAAGACTCGGTTGAAACAAAATTAAGGATCGAATGCATTTTAGTGGCCAAAAAGGCAAAATTATCGTCAACGATCTGTCGAGTTCTGCACCCTACGCATGCGCACATATCATTTTTGCTTACCTTCAGTGCAAGATCTGTACATCGTGGAAGATCGATACACAACAACTGTTATCATATGTTTTATTTCAATCGAATTGACAAGTGCCCTCAGTAGTCTAGTGGTTGCCCCCTGTCCCTGTCACTCCGATGACATGGGTTCAATTCCTGGTAGTAGAATACGAATTTGTCTTAATTTTTTTTTCTTTAATAAGTCTAGGGCAAGATTTTTTTAATAAATTGTTACTAATTTTTTTTTCTTTTTTTTCTTTTTTTTATCTTGTCTGTATTCGCCTACATGTTCGTAAGCATATATTGGTAAATTTAAGCCAAATTTAGCACGGTCAAACAGATTTATCTATATAATAATACGCATCGTCTATCTGTCTATCTGTCTATCTGTCTGTGTATCTGTGTGTCTTACGTCCGCCTATTTTCTCGGAGACTAGGGGTCGCACGTTCCTCAAACTTGGTGGGTGGGTGCAGCTTGACCCCAGACAGAACAAGTTTGTATTGGTTAGTGGGTCAAGGTCACCCGAGGTCATCCAGGGGTCAAATTAGTAAAAACTGTTTTTCTCAGAGACTGGGGGTCGCACGTTCCTCAAACTTGACGGGTGGGTGCGTCTTGAGCCGGACAGAACAAGTTTGTATTGGTTAGTGGGTCAAGGTCACCAGAGGTCATCTAGGGGTCAAATTAGTAAAAACTGTCATATGGGCATGCAACTTGGTGGGTAGGTGCATCTTGACCTAAGACGGAACAAGTTTGTATTGGTTAGTGGGTCAAGGTCACCCAGGGGTCATCTGAGGTCAAATTAGTAAAAACTGTTTTCCGCCTATTTTCTCGGAGACTAGGGGTCGCACGTTCCTCAAACTTGGTGGGTGGGTGCATCTGGACCTCAGACAGAACAAGTTTGTTTCAAGTGGGCCAAGATCACCTGAGGTCATCCAGGGGTCATCTGAGGTCAAATTAGTAAAAACTGTTGTATGGGCATGAAACTTGGTGGGTACAGTCAACTTTTAGTAGTCAAATTTTGGACGGTCATTTTGGGGTCATCCGGGGTCATCCAGGGGTCATCTGAGGTCAAAAGAGTAAAAAATGACGTTATGGGCATAAATTGGTGGGTACAGTCAACTTTTTCAAATTTTTTCATTTGGGGGTCATCCAAGGTCAAATTACTAAAAACTGTTGTATGGGCATGAAACGTGGTGGGTACAGTCAACATTTAGAGCCAAATTTTAGAAGGTCATTTTGAGGTCACACAAGGGGTCAAATTAGTAAAAACTGTCCTATGGGCATAAAACTTGGTGGGTAGTCAACCATCAGCCAGGTAATCGCGACAGCCGAGAACCGCCAAATACGGGTAACCGCCTTATATCAAATTAATTTATTAAATTATGTACATTAGGACTCTTACGTTATTTTGGATGTCTATGGGAATATAGGCCTACACTTAACGATAACGTTGAGCAGGTCAGAGATTTGAAGCAAAAATATCTTCAATGTATATAAAATTGGTATACACCTAATTGAGCTAATTGAAGACTCGGTTGAAACAAAATTAAGGATCGAATGCATTTTAGTGTCCAAAAGGCAAAATTATCGTCAACGATCTGTCGAGTTCTGCACCCTACGCATGCGCACATATCATTTTTGCTTACCTTCAGTGCAAGATCTGTACATCGTGGAAGATCGATACACAACAACTGTTATCATATGTTTTATTTCAATCGAATTGACAAGTGCCCTCAGTAGTCTAGTGGTTGCCCCTGTCCCTGTCACTCCGATGACATGGGTTCAATTCCTGGTAGTAGAATACGAATTTGTCTTAATTTTTTTTTTCTTTAATAAGTCTAGGGCAAGATTTTTTAATAAATTGTTACTATTTTTTTTTTTTTTTTTTTTTTTTTTATCTTGTCTGTATTCGCCTACATGTTCGTAAGCATATATTGGTAAATTTAAGCCAAATTTAGCACGGTCAAACAGATTTATATCAAATTAATTTATTAAATTATGTACATTAGGACTCTTACGTTATTTTGGATGTCTATGGGAATATAGGCCTACACTTAACGATAACGTTGAGCAGGTCAGAGATTTGAAGCAAAAATATCTTCAATGTATATAAAATTGGTATACACCTAATTGAGCTAATTGAAGACTCGGTTGAAACAAAATTAAGGATCGAATGCATTTTAGTGTCCAAAAGGCAAAATTATCGTCAACGATCTGTCGAGTTCTGCACCCTACGCATGCGCACATATCATTTTTGCTTACCTTCAGTGCAAGATCTGTACATCGTGGAAGATCGATACACAACAACTGTTATCATATGTTTTATTTCAATCGAATTGACAAGTGCCCTCAGTAGTCTAGTTGTTGCCCCCTGTCCCTGTCACTCCGATGACATGGGTTCAATTCCTGGTAGTATAATACGAATTTGTCTTAATTTTTTTTTCTTTAATAAGTCTAGGGCAAGATTTTTTTAATAAATTGTTACTAATTTTTTTTTTCTTTTTTCTTCTTTTTTTTATCTTGTCTGTATTCGCCTACATGTTCGTAAGCATATATTGGTAAATTTAAGCCAAATTTAGCACGGTCAAACAGATTTATCTATATAATAATACGCATCGTCTATCTGTCATCTGTCTATCTGTCTGTGTATCTGTGTGTCTGTGTGTCTGTCCGCCTATTTTCTCGGAGACTAGGGGTCGCACGTTCCTCAAACTTGGTGGGTGGGTGCAGCTTGACCCCAGACAGAACAAGTTTGTATTGGTTAGTGGGTCAAGGTCACCTGAGGTCATCCAGGGGTCAAATTAGTAAAAACTGTTTTTTCAGAGACTGGGGTCGCACGTTCCTCAAACTTGACGGGTGGGTGCGTCTTGAGCCGGGACAGAACAAGTTTGTATTGGTTAGTGGGTCAAGGTCACCAGAGGTCATCTAGGGGTCAAATTGGTACAAACTGTCATATGGGCATGCAACTTGGTGGGTAGGTGCATCTTGACCTAAGACGGAACAAGTTTGTATTGGTTAGTGGGTCAAGGTCACCCAGGGGTCATCTGAGGTCAAAGTAGTAAAAACTGTTTTCCGCCTATTTTCTCTGAGACTAGGGGTCGCACGTTCCTCAAACTTGGTGGGTGGGTGCATCTGGACCTCAGACAGAACAAGTTTGTTTCGGTAAGTGGGCCAAGATCACCTGAGGTCATCCAGGGGTCATCTGAGGTCAAATTAGTAAAAACTGTTGTATGGGCATGAAACTTGGTGGGTACAGTCAACTTTTAGAGTCAAATTTTGGACGGTCTTTTGGGGTCATCCGGGGTCATCCAGGGGTCATCTGAGGTCAAAAGAGTAAAAAATGACGTTATGGGCATGAAACTTGGTGGGTACAGTCAACTTTTAGAGTCAAATTTTTGGACGGTCATTTGGGGGTCATCAAGGTCAAATTACTAAAACTGTTGTATGGGCATGAAACGTGGTGGGTACAGTCAACATTTAGAGCCAAATTTTAGAAGGTCATTTTGAGGTCACACAAGGGGTCAAATTAGTAAAACTGTCCTATGGGCATAAAACTTGGTGGGTAGTCAACCATCAGCCAGGTAATCGCGACAGCCGAGAACCGCCAAATACGGGTAACCGCCTAGTATCAAATTAATTTATTAAATTATGTACATTAGGACTCTTACGTTATTTTGGATGTCTATGGGAATATAGGCCTACACTTAACGATAACGTTGAGCAGGTCAGAGATTTGAAGCAAAAATATCTTCAATGTATATAAAATTGGTATACACCTAATTGAGCTAATTGAAGACTCGGTTGAAACAAAATTAAGGATCGAATGCATTTTAGTGTCCNANAAGGCAAAATTATCGTCAACNA